>NC_086448.1:722171145-722336145 GCF_028390025.1 Pseudophryne corroboree | reverse complement strand
ATCTGAATTAGGCCCACTGTTTTTCTGGCGGGCCTGGAAGTGTATTGGCATGGGAGGCTGAAACCTAAGTTGCTTACAATTGTGTAAGGGAACTAGGCCCTGCAAGCTGTGGTAACATCTCGATTTGCATAAATCATGGGGCCATTGATGTACTGGCCGTCCTTCTTTCACTGACCATTTTTGAACGCCACATTTAGTTGTCTGTGGGTTGTTTTTTGCAGATAAGTTTATATTATGGCACATGTCTAAAGGGCCAATGGGCTGGTGGGCCGGTCCTGTCACACAGAGAGCCAGGAAGGCCGCGCGCAGCATGGCCTCCGGCTCTCTGGTCTGGGCGTTTCCTCACCTTCCCTCCTGTCTCTATAGGAATGGGGGGAACGCTGCGAATCCACACCCCCTGTCTTGCAGCACGCCCCCATCATGTGCTTGCTCACATCATCGGTGCGCACGCACATGCCAGGGCTGATTTCTGCCCCTAGTCCATCCCTGATTTTGTGTATTTAGTTGAACTGCACTACAGAGGTTTCAAGCTGAAATCTGTCACTAGGGCATTTATAACGTACCTTCTTGTATCCTCTCCGGGTTAGGCCTAGAGAGGAAATGTTGGTCAACACTTCGGGAGGGGGAGGGGGAGGGTGGCAGGGGGCTAAGCGTCATTAGGGAAAATGCTGTGATTCACCAAGCCAAGGGGAGGGTGCAGGGCTAAAATGAATCAATTTGTGCCATTTCGCCCATCCCCTCCACACAGTGCTGCAATTCCAGTGATAATGGAAAACTATCTTGGGAGTTCGTTAGGGGAACCTCAGCACACTTCCCAGGCCAGATCAAAAATCCTTATACAGCACCGAGACCAAACCCTAACCCCTTTTTTGTTTCCCAGTGGTAATCTCCCCATCCTGTTCCGCCTACTCTTCCAGAGGGTGCTGGGGGTTACCTGAAAAACCTGTAGTCTCCCGCACCTTGCTGGAGAGTAGACAAGTATGGTATATAAGAGGTGGTACGTTAAGTTTCTTTGACAAGAGAAAACCATCAAGTACCAGGCAGCTGTTATTAAAACTTTTTAATTCACATTGTGCTGTTGTTTCCTCTTAGATCCGACCATGGTGCCTGATTCAGTGTTAAAAACAAATTGAAAAAAGCAGCAAATTGTGCCTCGGTGGTGCAGATTTAAAATGTGAATAGAAATTTTAAGTTGGCAAGGTGTGTGTACTAGCTTAATTCTAAATTTCAGTGAAATAACAAATCTGTCCAGCATTTCTGGGCTACATGCAAAAGCAGCCAGTATTTACCCTGCATACAATAAAATAAATGTGTATGCATAATACTTAAAACAAATTATGGAGGTGATTCAGACCTGATCACTGTGATGCGTTTTCCCACAGTGTCGATCACCGATAGACTGCGCATGCATATGCACCACAATGCGCACGTGCGTCGGAAAACAACAGGCATCGCTGGACAGTGACAGGCTGGTGCGAAAATTTAAATCACACACCCATTCGCAAGCTGATTGACAGGAAGAGGCCGTTCGTGGGTGGTAACTGACCGTGTTCTGTGTCAGGGAAAACGCAGGCGTTCCCAAGCGTTTTCAGGGAGGGTGTGTGACGTCAGCTCTGGACCCGATGAGCCTGTTCTCATCGCATGGTAGGAGTAAGTCCTGGCCTGCGCACACACTGCACACAGTGGAAAAATCATTTAATGCTGAGTGAGGTGCAAATGACTGAGGGACTTTTTGCAGCTCGGCGTACACATGCGATCGCACACTTGCACGGCAACTATACACTACCCTTGGCCAGTGACTATCTGATCGCAGCACAACAAATTTAGCAGCCCAGTGATCAGGTCTGAATCACCCGCTATGTCCTACAGTAACCTGTGATGTTTAGTGGGTTCTTGCTGACCCACCACAGTTCCCCGGAATGGTCTGACTACTCAGGATTATATAAACAAAACATTGTTCAACTTCAAACACTGTTCAATTAAGTGAAATGCTTTTCTTTGTGAAATGTATTCTGAATTGTAATATAGAAAGGAATTTCTGCATTCTAATAATTCATCTCCATAGTCAACAAAGATCAAAGTGTTTTGAAGTCAGCAAGTTACTTTAACTCTGAGTGACAACATCACCTTTGCCCCACTTCTTACACAGTGCAAATACCACAACCACAAACCTAATGAGCATTACTTCCAGGCCATGATCTGAACAATAGATTTACTGGGCGTAAAGGTCCTAAACTGCTGCAGCTACGGTAATCCGCTCTGCTGTCAGTCACTGCACCTGGAGTGCGCTGTGCTTAGGAAACTTTCAGAAGTGGCAGAACACTTTCATTTCAAAATCATGTTTATGATCATAACCACTAATACCCCTTTCACACCGCAGCTATAAACCGGTAAATTGCCGGTTTTTAAGCCTTCCAAAATGGGTCTAGCTGCGGTCTGAAAGCTCCACATTGAATTTACCGGTTACAGAATACCAGTATTTTAAAACGGTTAAAAAGCAGGGTCCTACACGGTTCAGACCCGTTTCGTTGTGCAATGTGAAAGGCTCAGAAAAGGTATTTCCAAACCACAGAAGGTGATAGGCTGTCTCCATGCGTGATGTCACCAGGCAGAAGCAGGAAATAAACTGGAGGAAACACATGAGAGTGAAGAAGCATTTTATTATATATAATACAGTTTAAAATGGCAAATTGGAGTGATGAGGAGGTTAGGGAGCTGCTTAGGATCAGAGGGGATGAAGAAATATGTAGACAAATCACTGGGACAGTGAAGGATGCAGTAATCTTCAAAAACATGGTAAAGATGCTTGAAGCTGCTGGGTTCCATCGTACGACTAGCCAAATTATTAATAATTAATTAATTAATAATTAATAATAATGTGTGGGCCAGAAAAGTCCATTTAAAATGACAACCACTGTTTTCTATGGGTGAAACGGGTTCAGTGTGAAAGGTACCAAAACGGTAATGAAATGGTAATATACTGGTTACAACATGCAATGTGAAGGGGGTTAAACTGCTCAGACCCGTTTTAAGAAACGTTTTAAAAGCAGGGTTTGCAATGTGAAAGCGGTATAACATGCACTGTGCACTTAGTTTGTACATGACAGAGCCATGGAAATGTTTGGTAGTTTGTAAGACCAGCGTAGTAGTATTTTTCCCATTGGGTTTGTTGCTGACCGGAGTTCCATTACTGTCTGGAGCCAATACGTGGGGTGATGAGAAGGCTAGTTTGTGAATGGAACACCGGTAGTGTCGTATTATGGTACACGGAATGAAGGGCTTTGCCTCATTGGTCATCTGGATATGTGGGAAATTGACCTGGTAAAAGTTACAGTAAATGCTGAAGCCATCTGTGGAACACAGCTAATTCAGGTCTTGAGCTCACAGAGTCGTTTATGTTACTAAAAGGTTTAGATAGGTTTGTCTGCATTGTACACAAGGCTGCAAGAAATGGTCCAAGAAAATTGCTATATTGCTATATAATGAATCCCTGGCGGCGATGATAGGCCTTCCAGGGGGGTTAAGTAACCTCTTTATCACCCACCTTCTCTAATGAGAGGTTTGCCGTATTCACAATATTTGAGGGTGAAAAGGATTACGAGTGATGAACAGGTTTTGAAAGCTAGCCTTGACAATATGACAGATCATTTTTTAGAGAGGGGATACTCTCTACTCTCATAAGATCTTGAATACTGCTAGAAGAAAGGTTGAATTGTTGGATAGACGTGATACCTTGGTGCAGAGAGAGAGAACGAAAAAGCAGACTAGGATCCACTGGGTTCAGAGATACACCACAGCACAGACACAGATCCAACAATACACTAGGGATTTGTGGCCGGTGGTCAAAAATGACAAGGAACTAAAAAGCGTGAAACACATGGAAATTATGCCCTGAGGGGAAAAATCTTAGAGACTGGACGGTACATACAGATATTACAGGACACATGAGATCAGATACTAGAACAAAAAGTCCTAGGTGTTATAAATGTACTGGCCGCACCACACGTCAGCATATGATAGTGAGCACATTTTTCTATCATCCACATACAGGGAAATGTTACAATATCAGACATGTACTTACGTGCACCAGTTCGTATGTGGTGTACTTGGTGAAATGCCCGTGCGGGCTTTGCTATGTGGGCAAGACTATGCGCACCTTTAAGGAATGCATGGCCTTGCATAGAACGGCAATAAGAGCTGCCATTAATGGTAAAAAATCTGACCAGCCCTTGGTGCGGCACTTTGCTAAATGTAAACATAATATGTCTAATTTCAGATATCTAATCATTGACCACGTGCCAGAAAGTAAAATACATGGAGATAGACATACTCAACTTCTCCGTCTTGAATCTAAGTGGATCTTTATGTTAGATACACTAAAGCCTAGAGCAGGCATTCACAACCACGGTCCTCAAGGCACACTAAAGGTGTGTACACACGGAGCGATATTTCTGAGCGATTTTGACTATATAGTTAGTGCATATCGCTCCGTGTGTACACAGGCAGCGATAGCGATGCGCTTCCCTGCCAGATCGCTATCGCTGGGAAAAATAGACCATGCAGGCAAGTCAATTTTGACTAGCTCGCTGCAAAAGTTAGTTAAAATCGCTATGTGTTTTCTCCCCAGCGATTTTACCCAGCGATAGCGATCCTTAGCCACTCCCCGCCACCCATTTTGGTACCTGTGCGCGGAGGCTGAAGTAGAAGGAAGTGGCGTGCCTGAACTGAAGTTAAAAAGTGAGTGCCTGCTGTTCTCCTCACACTGCAGTGTCGTGTTCAGTTCTGGGGGGGGGGGGGGGAGACCGCTCTGTACTGTCCATCCCCTGGCCGATCTGTAATGTCCGCGGTCCAGGGGGATGGAGGGGAGGAATGGCCGGTACATAGTGTCGGGCCGGGGAGGAGTGTGACTGGGCTGGGGGGCCGGAGGAATGCCTGACGTACTGCAGGGACGTGCAGTCAGGGGAGGCAGGGGAGGCAGTGCCTCCCCTGACATTGTTGGAATAATACAAAGAACATACTTATGACACATGTTATGTGTTATAAGTATCTGCTTTAGCCTTTGTTATTTTAGCAGTTCGTACCTGTGTAAAAAGTGGTCCTGTCAGTGTTGTTGAGGCAGCGCTGTCAGTGCCTCCCGGTGTCTGTGTGTAAGGGCCGGAAGCGGGGGGCGGGGCCAGGAATAGGGCAGGAGAAAGCATTGAAAAAAACTCCTAGAAGCGGCACCTACCTGTAGTGCCGCATTGAAGCAGCGATTGGCCAGTGCGGGATCAGGGGAGGACACTTTGCGGCTACAGGCGCATCACGTGGCTGGTTCCGTTAGAGCCGGGGGCGCAGCGCTGAGTAAGCTGCACGGAAGGCGCGGGGGAATCATTGGCTGCGGAGGTGATAATGCGGAAGGCTGCGAGGACGGGGAGCATCGCTGAGCACTCTCTCTCTCTTCCTTTTTTTGCCCCTCCTTTGTATTGAAGTTTTTATGTCTCAGGGCAGGATGTACTAACCTCCGCCATAACTGCACTTTTCTCTGCGCTCTGACACTCCCCAACACTCCCCCGTCTGTTTTCTCATCCCCTTCTCCCTCTTCCTCACGGCCACGGCCACTGTATTCTCTCATCGCTGCGCTCCCCCTGGCCGTTTGGCGCATGCGCATCCAGGTTCTGCTTTTCCGGGCTGGTTCCATCAGAGCCGGGGGCATGCGCAGACTGGTTCATTATTGATGAACCAGTCCGCGCATGCCCGGAAAAGCTGAACCTGGATGCGCATGCGCCAAACGGCCAGGGGGAGCGCAGCGATGAGAGAATACAGTGGCCGCGGCGGTGAGGAAGAGGGAGAAGGGGATGAGAAAGCAGACAGGGGAGCGGCGGGCAGCGGAGCGGGGAGTGTCAGAGCGCACAGAAAAGTGCAGTTATCGCGATGGCGGAGGTTAGTACATCCCTCCCTAAATTACTGGTTTTACAGGTTTTATTGGATTCTACTGGACAAGTGGACATGACCGGCGTGGGATGTAGGTAAGTAATCTCTCTCTCATTTTTACAGGTACCCCTATTGGATTCTACTGGACAAGTGGACGTGACCGGCGTGGGATTTAGGTAAGTATGTGTGAGTGTGTAAGTGTGTGTTAATAAAATTTTACTGTCACGGTGTGTGTGTTGTGTTTTTATTTGGGTATTTTTTTGTTGTGGAACTACAGGTACCAGCGAGCTCATTATTTCCCCGCATGCTGGTAGTTGTGGTTATCCAAGTACCAGCAAGCGGGGCAGGCTTGCTGGGCCTTGTAGTTCCACAACAAAAAACAATATTCTATTTTTGCACATTTATGACTATCAGCCTGGCACCCACCGCCCAGGGTGCTCGGGACAGCCTCGGGCTTCACCCCTGACCCTTGGGTGCCTGGAGGGGGGGACCCCTTGATTTAAGGGGTCACCACTCATCCAGGGAACCCCGGCCAGGGGTGACTAGTTGGGGGGGTAATGCCACGGCCGCAGGGACCAATATAAAAGTGTCCCCCGGCTGTGGCATTATCTCTCTGGCTAGTGGAGCCCAGTGCTGGTTTTAAAAATACGGGGGACTCCTACATCTTTTGTCCCCTGTATTTTTGGAGCCAGGACCGGACGCAGAGCCCGGTGCTGGTTGTCTAAATACGGGGTACCCCTGTTCAATTTTCCCCCCAGTATTTAAACAGCCAGGACTGGCTCAAAGAGCCCGAGGCTGGTTATACTTAGGAGGGGGGACCTCACGCATTTTTTTTTAATTTTTTTTAACCCATTCACACCCTTTTCCAAAGATAACCATTCACGGATCTCACTGATCCATGCATGCAGGGGCGGATCCAGAAAAAAATTACAGGGGGGGCACCATAAGGGGCGTGGCTTTGTTGGAATGGGCGTGGCTTCGTTTGAATGGGTGTGGTATTGCAGGAAAAGACTACCTTATACCCCAGTTTTGCAACCTGCACGCCCAGACGTTGGCCACCACAGGAAAGAAAAATAATCCTGATTCATGCCCCTTACATTATTTGTCATTTTTCCTCCTTATAGTAATGCCCAGTATACATTATTCCACATACTGCAATGGCCCTTAGACATTATTCCACACACAATAATGCACATGACACAATATGCACACACTGTAATGCCCCAGACACATTATGCCACACACCGTAATGCCTGTGACACATTATGACAGGAATCGCAATGCCCGTTATACATTATGCTACACACTGCACTGCCCCTGATACATTATAGCACATACAATGTCTGTGACACATTATGCCACACACTGCAATGACCTTGAGACATTATACCACAATGCCCGTGATATAGTATACCATACACCGTAATGCCTGTGACACATTCCGCAATGCCTTTATACCCTATGCCACACACCGCAATGCCCGTTATATATTATGCCACACTGCAATGACCCTGAGACATTATACCACATACCACAATGCCCGTGATATAGTATACCACACACCGTAATGCCTGACACATTATGACACACACCGCAATGTCCGTGATACATTATGCCACACACTGCAATGACCCTGAGACATTATACCACATATCACAATGCCAGCGATATAGTATACCATACACCGTAATGCCTGTGACACATTATGACACACACCGCAATGTCCGTGATACATTATGCCACACACCGTAATGCCCATTACACATTAAGTCCTACAGTAAGGCTTCTAATTACTTTTCAAATACCTGCTCGTTGTCAGGGGTTTCATGCACTGGGTGTCATGCTCGTTGCCAGGGGTTTCATGCTCTTGGTTCCATGCACGGTGCCAGGGGTTTTCATGCTCAGGGTGTCATGCTCGTTGCCAGGGGTTTCATGCACTGGGTGTCATGCTCGTTGCCAGGGGTTTCATGCACTGGGTGTCATGCTCGTTGCCAGGGGTTTCATGCACTGGGTGTCATGCTCGTTGCTAGGAGGTAGTCCTTGTTGCTAGGGCTGTGCTCCCAGTGCCACATATGTCCCCAGTGCCAGATATTCCCCCACGGTGCCAGGTACTCACATGCCCCCAGTGCCAAATATAGCCCCCCCCCCATGTGTGCCAGGTACACATATACCCCCAGTGCCAGATATTCCCCGACAGTGCCACATATGCCCCCAGTGCCAGATATCGCCCCCCCCCCCAGTGCTATATATGCCCCCAGTGCCACATATGCCCCAGTGCCAGATATTCCCCCCCAGTGCCACATATGCCCCCAGTGCCAGATATCCCCCCCCAGTGCCACATATGCCCCCAGTGCCAGATATTCCCCCCCAGTGCCATATATGCCCCCAGTGCCAGATATTCCCCCCAGTGCCATATATGTCCCCAGTGCCAGATATTCCCCCCCCCCCTCCCTGCCAAATATGCCCCCAGTGCGTCCTCCCCCCCCCCTTCCTCCGCCGCTGCCGCTGCTCCCCCCGCTCCCCTGCTGTTAGGAGGGACACGGAGGGCACAGTGCACGCCTCTCCTGTGTCCCTCCTGTGTCTCCGGCGGCCGCGGGTCACTGTAATAAAGGAAGTGCTCACGAACGGCACTTCCTTTATGAGACCAGCGGCCGCCGGAGACCCAGGAGGGACACAGGAGAGGCGCGCACTGTGCCCTCCGTGTTCCTCCTAACAGCAGGGGAGGAAACGAGACCGCAGACTGACATGCGGACGCTCGTCCGCATGTCAGTCTGCACTAAAAATGACAGGGGGGGCACGTGCCTTGGTGCCCCCCCCCCTAAATCCGCCACTGCATGCATGACTATCACAAAACGCCAGCAATAAGCAGGTCTCTTTGAAAGATCCATTTTTTTACGAATTCTATGCTTTCCCGGCAGTGTTCGGCTAATGTCGGCAGTGATTGAGAATACAAATTCTTAGTAAATTACAGACTTCTGTTAAATAATACCCGTGTTTGACCGATGGTCTATTGATTCGTATTTGTGGGCTCAGGGGCAGTGGCGGGAATTGGCTCGGCGGCGGTAGGGGTGATCAGTAGGATTCGGCGGACATTATGGCCGCAGTGCCTCACCAGCCACTGACCTCACCGCACACCACTGCGACGTAGGGGGAGTAATGGGGCCGCTCTGAAGTGGAGGAGTGGCTACTCTGTAGTGTCCGGCCGGGGAAGGGGGGGGGGGGGAGGCGCAGCGCACATAGTGTCACAGTGGACCGGAGCTCAGGGTAGCAGCTCCTCTGGCTGACGTCCTGTGAGGGGGGGAGGGGTGCTGCTTGCTGTTATGGGAGAGCATGATCAATGGGGAGGGGGGGGAGAGAAGGTGCTGTTCTGTCAGTGGGGGGGGGGGAGAGAAGGTGCTGTTCTGTCAGTGGGGGGGGGGGAGAAGGTGCTGTTCTGTCAGTGAGGGGGGGGGGGGGAGGTGCTGTTATGTCAGTGGGGGGGAGAAGGTGCTGTTCTGTCAGTGGGGGGGGGAGAAGGTGCTGCTCTGTCAGTGGGGGGGGAGAGAAGGTGCTGTTCTGTCAGTGGGGGGGGGGGGGAGAGAAGGTGCTGTTCTGTCCAGAGCCGGCCTTAGCTATAGGCAGGCTAGGCATTTGCCTAGGGCATCCAAGCATGTCTAGGGCCATCCAAGCATGTCCCTGCAGTATCTCATGCTGGTAAGGGACAGTCTGCAAACTAACTGTTACTTTCCAAATGTATTCAATCAGTACTTGTATACACTGCTGTTTACATTTATTAAAAAAAATGCACACTCTCCCTTAAAGTTCTTAAAACTCCCTCTGACATGCTTGAATGCCCCTGACTTGTGAGAACTCAGACAGACAGCAGAAGCCCAATAACTGCAATGCCTGGACCTGTGACATTTTCACTGACTATATAAGGTTATTATTGGATGGCTCCTTATGATACCACATGCAGTGGCAAACGCAGGATTTGCATGGGGGGGTTTCCAGAACTGGGCGGAGCCAATCACGGGGGTGGGGACTGAGGTGACCCAGTATATGCTGGGTCCGTAAAACTAGTGTGTCTGTGTGTGTGTGTGTGTATATATATATATATACTGTACATATATCTACACACACACACATATATATATATATACATGTATATATATATCTATATATATATATATATATATATACACACACACACACACACACATACATATATAGCATATTAAACATGCATATATATATATATATATATATATATATGTGTGTACAGTACACATATATATACACATGTATGTATATATATATATATATATCTATCTATCATGTGTGTGTGTGTTTATATGTATGTATGTATATACATGTGTATATATGTATGCACATGGATATATATGTACTATAATTAAAACAAAGTAAACTTTTATTGCACTTACAAGTGCCACCAGGAAGACAGCAGGCTGCAGAGGACGCTAGACAGCCATAAATAATACTCATGCAGCTATTAAAAAAAAAAAAAAAAAAATTTGTGGAGGGGGGGTTTCTGGGTGCTCGGAACCCCCCCTGGGTGCGCCACTGCCATGTGTATTTGGAAAAAAAGAAAAAAGAACAGAAAGCGCTAATAGATTCCTTATTAAAAACTTTTATTTTTATTTGTATTTTGCTTTTTTAGTTAATAATATATTGCTCCTTATATTACCTATATATCAGAATACACATTACAGAATTTCACTTTATACGATATTCTAAAAAATCTGGCCACCTTAAAAACAATAACACATTCACAATTAGATACTCTGCTCAGTGCAATAAAATAAACAATTAGATACAAATGGATCCCACTGTTACAAGGTAACCATGCTCCTGATTGATATATATTTCCTTATTCAGATTAAGCTTAAAGCTTTTCAGGTTTTGCAGCTGTGTTTAGAAACAATTTTGACACAGTTTCTCATGCAGAATGTAGAATAATAAACACAAGTCCACGCACTTATGGATTCAATGATGTTAACTTTCAAATGGATTGAACCATATAGTGATTTCAGTAGCTGTTCCTTTTCATTTAGAAGGTATAGATGATTTAATATACAGCAGCAATAAATTGAATACTTGTGATTTAGCGTGTATAAGCCGGGATGTAACCTTCCTTAAAAGCAAAAGGGTTTTTAGAGCTCAGCTGGTGGTTTTAAACTGATTAGATGTATAGCATCAGCCACTTGATAGCTTTTAAATTAGCAAATGAACATGTGGTCTTTTTACTCCAAACGGTAATAGAGATTTTTTCTGCACCTCAGCTGGTATCATAACATGGCCATGTTGTGTGAGAATAATTACCACATAACCTCCTGGGTTCAGATCCTTTTCGCTCCCGGCTCTGGTGCCCAAATGCCTGTATGAGAGCCTTATCCGGAGGTCCTTGGATGTTACCCAGCGCAATGAGGCAGATCTGTGGTGTAGTCCTCGTAGGTAAATAGGAACAAATAAGACGCGTTTCTCCGCCTACAACGCTCGGCGGCTTCCTCAGGATTCCTCCGGATAAGGCTCTCATACAGGCATTTGGGCACCAGAGCCGGGAGCAAAAAGGATCTGAACCCAGGAGGTTATGTGGTAATTATTCTCACACAACATGGCCATGTTATGATACCAGCTGAGGTGCAGAAAAAAATCTCTATTACCGTTTGGAGTAAAAAGACCACATGTTCATTTGCTAATTTAAAAGCTATCAAGTGGCTAATGCTATACATCTAATCAGCTTAAAACCACCAGCTGAGCTGTAAAAACCCTTTTGCTTTTAATGAAGGTTACATCCCGGCTTATACACGCTAAATCACAAGTATTCAATTTATTGCTGCTGTATATTAAATCATCTATACCTTCTAAATGAAAAGGAACAGCTACTGAAATCACTATATGGTTCAATCCATTTGAAAGTTAACATCATTGAATCCATAAGTGCGTGGACTTGTGTTTATTATTCTACATTCTGCATGAGAAACTGTGTCAAAATTGTTTCTAAACACAGCTGCAAAACCTGAAAAGCTTTAAGCTTAATCTGAATAAGGAAATATATATCAATCAGGAGCATGGTTACCTTGTAACAGTGGGATCCATTTGTATCTAATTGTTTATTTTATTGCACTGAGCAGAGTATCTAATTGTGAATGTGTTATTGTTTTTAAGCTGGCCAGATTTTTTAGAATATCGTATAAAGTGAAATTCTGTAATGTGTATTCTGATATATAGGTAATATAAGGAACAATATATTATTAACTAAAAAAGCAAAATACAAATAAAAATAAAAGTTTTTAATAAGGAATCTATTAGCGCTTTCTGTTCTTTTTTCTTTTTTTCTAAGAGTAATGTGGGAAGGGGGGAGAGAAGCCCCCATACTTACAGTGAGCTGCTTTTAGATTATCCATTAAAAAAAACGAAATAAAAAAACGAATTGGAAAGAGTTAAAAAACACTATAAGACATATATATGCATTAATTGTAAATTACCAATCAGCGCCAGGGGGTCACTTTGTTGTGCCCTTCTTTCTTTGCTGTGTATTTGGAAGACTGCTTCACATAAATCTGACATCACCTATACTGCTTGTGCACAGGGGGGAGGTGTACCCTGCCATCGTGTGTCTCTTATCCCTGTGCAAACCCCAGGTGTCTGCAGGGTAGAGACTAGATCCCCCTCTGTTTCAGTAACTGAAGAGGAACTAGACTATTTAGTATGAGCCTTCTATTTCCTCTTCTGTTTATGTACGTTTTTACGGAAGGGGAACTAGACACTATCAAAGTGGAGACTAGATCCCCCTCTGTTTCAGTAACTGAAGAGGAACTAGATTATTTATTATAAACCCTCTATTTCCCCTTCTGTTTATGTAAATTTTTGTTCCCCGCTGTTCAGATAGGTTATTTGTTTTTGTCTATGCACCAATGGACCCTCACGGGCTCGCTTCGCTCGCCACGCTTCGGGCTCGGTGTCTCGCTCCGCTCCGCTCCGCTCGCCACAGGTTACTATTCCAAATAGTTTGTGACATGTCTTATGGGAAAGGTCCTCTCCACGAAGGGAAACTAGATGCTACCCTGTTGAAAAACGGACCGTCACATGGTCTGGTCACATGTCCTGTGATGTCACTGGCTAACATTTACGGAAGGGGAACTAGACACTTCCGTGTCTGCAGGGACATAACAGTGTTCTCCTCACACTTTATTTCCTAGTCAGTCCATGCCGTAAAATTCCCCTGCCATTATGGCATACCCTGTGATGTCACATCCCTTGTATGGGTGCCCCTTTAACGGGTGTGAGCGCAAGCACGCACCCACTCTGCTACCCCCATCTCACAAAACGCAGTCACGGATCCAGGGAGCTGCATGGGCGCACACACTGACTGCAAGCACGCCAGCAAGCAAAACAAAGTTTTATTAAAAAAGCTACTAGCATTACTAATGTGGGGCATATGTGTAAGGTGCATTGCTATGTGGAATTATGTGTATTATGGGCATCACTGTGTGCCATTATGTAGGGTTGATCTGGCCCACAGTGTACCCCTCCCCGGTGGGCCCCACTGCCTAAGTGTGGCTGGGTCAGATGCAGAACCAGCGGCGGTGCTAGGGGGCACCAGACAAAATTTTGCCTAGGGCATCAAATTGGCTAGGGCCGGCTCTGGTTCTGTCAGTGGTGGGGGAAGAAGGTGCTGTTCTGTCAGTGGGGGGGGGGAGAAGGTGCTGTTCTGTCTGTGGGGGGGAGAGAAGGTGCTGTTCTGTCAGTGGGGGGGAGAGAAGGAGCAGCGGCGCACATACTGTCAGGTCACGGGGGGAGCAGCGACGCACATACTGTCAGGTCACGGGGGGGAGCAGCGGCGGACATACTGTCAGGTCGGGGGGGGGGCAGCGGCGGACATCCTGTCAGGTCAGGGGGGGCCGCGGCGCACATACTGTCAGGGGGGGCTACCAGGGATGGAAAAATATGCACACTTCCCATCCCCAGCCCTCCTCTCTTCAACCTGCTCTCAGCCCGTGCTCCAACTGCCAGCAGTGCACATAGTACATAGCACATAGTGGGGGGGATATTTAGAAATCATGTGCTGCTGTGCAGAGCTGTTGTTCAAAATGGGGGGGAGGGGTAATAAGTGCTGTCTGCTGTAATGTGTAAAATGGGGGGCGCTGGCTGTCGTAATGTGTAAAAAGGGGATGCTGTCTGCCGTAATGTGTAAAAAGGAAATGCTGGCTGCCGTAATGTGTAAAATGGGGACGCTGGCTGCCGTAATGTGTAAAATGGGGACGCTGTCTGCCGTAATGTGTAATAAGGGGGACGCTGTCTGCCGTAATGTGTAAAAAGGGGATCCTTTTTTTTTTTTACAGGTACCCCTATTGTATTCTACTGGACAAGGGGACGTGATTGGCGGCGTGGGATGTAGGTAAGTATGTGTGAGTGTGTAAGTGTGTTTAAATAAAGTTTTACTTTCACGGTGTGTGAGTTGTGTTTTTATTTGGGTATTTCTTTTGTTGTGGAACTACAGGTACCAGCGGGCCCGTTATTTCCCCACATGCTGGTACTTGTGGTTCTCCAAGTACCAGCATGCGGGGGAAGCTTGCTGGTACTTGTAGTTCCACAGCAAAAGACAATATTATTTTTATGTCATTTTGAAAGGCTATCAGCCTCCCATCCACCGCCCACGGATGGGGGGGACAGCCTCGGGCTTTACCCCTGGCCCTTGGGTGGCTGGAGTGGGGGACCCCTTGATTTAAGGGGTCCTCACTCCTCCAGTGTACCCCGGCCAGGGGTGACTAGTTGGGGGGTAATGGCACGGCCGCAGGGACCAATATAAAAGTGTCTCCCGGCTGTGGCATTATCTCCCTGGCTAGTGGAGCTCGGTGCTGGTTTTAAAAATACGGGTGACCCCTATGTCTTTTGTCCCCCGTATTTTTTAAACCAGGACCGGACGCAGAGCCCGGTACTGGTTGTCTAAATGTGGGGGAACCCTACTCATTTGTTTCTCTGTATTTTAACAACCAGGACCGGCTCAAAGAGCTCGAGGCTGGTTATACATAGGAGGTAGGACCCCACACAATTTTTTTTAAAACTTTTAGCTATTTAAATACCAGCCACCCTGTAAAATCGTCCTATATAAGACACTCCCCCACTCATCCCCTTATTTAAATGAGATAGTCAAACTCTCCCATAGCCAAAATCTCCCATAGCCAAAATTTCTTGCATAGTTAGACAAAATCTCAGGTAAAGTTAGTCAAAATCTCCTACTGCCAGTTCAAGGGAAATCTCTCAGTCAAAATCTCTCATAGTCAAAATCTGCAGGTTTTAGTGATATCCAGGTTTCAGCACAGGTGACTTATTTAGTACCTCAGTTATTTTGATTTAACCATCTGTGCTGCAGCCTGGATACCGTCTTAATTCAAATGTGTTCACTTTCAATAGATAACTTTGGAATCCAACAGGTGATGTTATTTACATCTATTCCCTGGGAATGCATAAAGCATTAGTCTTTTATTATTTCTTTCAAGAATTATATATTTGTTTCATCGTGACCTATTGTATTTGCTACATATGAATGTGAGTGAGGGTCCCTGTCATAGGCTCTCTCTAGGATGCCTGTACATCACAGGTTCTCAAACTCAGTCCTCAGGACCCCACACGGTGCATGTTTTGCAGGTCTCCTCACAGAATCACAATTGACATAATTAGCTCCACCTGTGGACCTTTTAAAATGTGTCAGTGAGTAATTAATACACCTGTGCACCTGCTGGGTTACCTGCAAAACATGCACTGTGTGGGGTCCTGAGGACCGAGTTTGAGAACCACTGCTGTAGATGATTGCATTTGTACTGCTTATATTTTTTATAATTTGTTACATTCTATGACATTTGTTACAAGTTACAATGTATCAGAATGCTTTGCTATACTGTGTTTCTCTGTGAACATGCTGCTTCTTTTTTCAGAACCAGGTTGCTACTTTTATGCTAAAATGTGCTCAGCTTTATATAGACGTTTACTACGTTTATATTTTTTTTATATTTTATATGTTGTTGTGGAGGTTTTTCGTTTTTTTTAATGTAAAGCATCTGGTTGGCATGGTGACCGGAGGCTACGGCGGGAGGAGGGACACAGGACGGAGTTCCGGAAGTGCATCCCGGCTGGCCAATGGAAGCTAGTGCCGACCAGCGTTATGTACATTGATAGTGTATATAAGCTACGTTTGTTACATGTATGTTGTACAGTGTATCTGGAAGTATTCGCAGCGCTTCACTTTTTCCACATTTTGTTATGTTACATCCTTTTTCTAAAATGGAATAAATTCATTTTCCCCTCAAAATTCTACACACAATACCCCATAATGACAACGTGAAAAAAGTTTTTTTGAGATTTTTGCAAATTTATTAGAAATAAAAAAACTAAGAAATCAAATGTACATAAATATTCACAGCCTTTGCCATGAAGCTCAAAATTGAGCTCAGGTCCATCCTGTTTCCACTGATCATCCTTGAGATGTTCCTACAGCTTAATTGGAGTCCACCTATAATAATGTCAGTTGATTGGACATGATTTGGAAAGGCACACACCCAGAGCCGGCCCTAGCCAATATGATGCCCTAGGCAAGATTTTGGCTGGTGCCCCCTAGCACCACCGCTGGTTCCGCCTCTGACCTTGCACCTCTTTCCCAGCACCATCATCCCTCACCCATAGCAGTCCTTATTTTGGTGTTTGTATCCCCTATATTTTAAATAGGAACAGTTCGCACTTTTGGCGCACAGCCCAAAAAGGGGTGCGTTTTTGCTGGCAAGGGGCATGGCCACACAATAGTAACCCCAATTACAATTACGCCACACAGTACTGCAACTTTATTCACATTTGATCATGTGATAGTGTCCATAATTCATATTACATCCCACAGTAGTATCACTTTACCTTATAAACGTTACTACTCACAGTAGAGCCCCTTATTCACATTACATCACACTGAATTGCTCCTTATTCACATTACACCACACTCTATTGCTCTTTATTCATATTAGACGACACAGTAGTGCCCTTTCTATATACAACGCCACATAGTAGAGCACCTTATACACATAATGCCACACAGTAATGCCCCTTACACATATGAGACACATTATTAATGTCCTTATAAACATAATGCACCTTACACATTATGACAACCTTTATTAATGCCCTTTTACACATAATGTCCCTTACACATATGCCACACATTATTAATGCCCTTATACACATAATAACACACATAGTGCCCCTTACACGTATGTTGCACATTATTAATGCATTTTTACATGAGACACATAATGCTCCTTACACATATTCCGAACACTACTGCACAACCAACCTACTCACATGCACACAACACTCACACTACCACTAATACTGTGACCTCTGCCTCTGCTTGAATACAGATGTGTCCTCATAAATCTTGCTTCAATGCTAACGTCAGGCACATTTTTTTAATGAAAATGCATCTTATTTGAATTGCTATGTGGCTAGGATGCACAGGCAGCTTCTGCTGATTAAAATGATATGCAGCATGCCTATATACTGTGTGAGACTGTGGCTGTATCTGCATATGAAATGCTACACACAGAATATAGGCATGCCGCATATCATTTTAATCAGCAGAAGCTGCTGGTGCCCCTAGACATATCAAATGCCCTAGGCAATTGCCTAGTTTGCCTATGCCTATGGCCGGCTCTGCACACACCTGTCTATTTAAGGTCCCACACTTGACAGTGCATGTCTGGGCACAAACCAAGTATGAAGTCAAAGGAATTGTCTGTAGACCTCCGAGACAAGATTGTCTTGATGCACAAATCTGGGGAAAGGTACAGAAAAATATCTGCTGCTTTGAAGGTCCCAATGAGCACAGTGGCTTCCATCATCCTTAAATGGAAGAAGTTCGGAACCACCAGGACTCATCCTAGAGCTGGCTGGCCATCTAAACTGAGCGATCAGGGGAGAAGGGCCCTAGTCAGGGAGGTGACTAAGAACCCGATGGTCACTATGTCAGAGCTACAGCATTACTCTGTGGAGAGAGGAGAACCTTCCAGAAGGACAACCATCTCTGCAGCAATCCACTAATCAGGCCTGTATGGTAGAGTGGCCAGATGGAAGCCACTACTTAGTAAAAAGCACATGGCTGCCTACCTGGAGTTTGCCAAAATGCACCTGAAGGACTCTCAGACCATGAGAAACAAAATTCTCTGGTTAGATGAGACAAAGATTGAACTCTTTGGCGTGAATGCCAGGCGTCATGTTTGGAGGAAACCAGGTACCGCTCATCACCAGGTCAATACCAATCCTACAGTGAAGCATGGTGGTGGCAGCATCATGCTGTGGGGATGCTTTTTAGCTGCAGGAGCTGGGAGACTAGTCAGGATAGAGGGAAAGATGAATGCAGCTATGTACAGAGACATCCTGGGGGAAAACCTGCTCAAGTGCGCTCTTGACCTCAGACTGGGGCGACGGTTCATCTTTCAGCAGGACAAGGACCCTAAGCATACAGCCAAGATATCAAAGGAGTAGCTTCAGGACAACTCTGTGAACTCTTGAGTGGCCCAGCCAGAGCCCAGACTTGAATCCGATTGTACATGTGATTTCTTACGTTTTTTTATTTTTAATAAATTTGGCAAAATCTCAAAAAAACTTTTTCCACGTTGTTAATATGG
Organism: Pseudophryne corroboree; assembly: GCF_028390025.1. NCBI lineage: Eukaryota > Metazoa > Chordata > Amphibia > Anura > Myobatrachidae > Pseudophryne > Pseudophryne corroboree. The sequence continues at coordinate 722,317,567 of NC_086448.1, read as the reverse complement.
GGTATTGTGTGTAGAATTTTGAGGGAAAAGATCAATTCATTCCGTTTTGGAATAAGGCTGTAACATAACAAAATGTGGAAAAAGGGAAGCACTGTGAATACTTTCCGGATGCACTGCATGTATGAAGCCTGACAAAGGGAAATAAATCCCAAAACATTGCTGCAAATTGCTGACTCCCGAGGTGTTTCTTTTAAAAGAGACCAACGAGTGACTACATTGGATCTGATAGCTTTGGCATTAAGGTATATTTTTTGGTCCTAGAATACTGATAATATGGGGGCTGAGAAAGTAATCATGGCTGAACATGTTACATATCATGAATAACTCTAAAAGGACATACATGCCCCGCACTTTAGACCATAAAGCTATCTCATCAGACTAGAGTGCTAGTATATAAATAACAATGTACTGTATGTGTTTATTATTTAAAGCTGTGATAATACTTATGTAAAAGAATGGTATTAAGATGCCTCTTCTTGCCATAGCTGTGGAGCTATGGATGTCTCCACAAAGCTCTTTTTCCCATGGTTCATTCATTTCTGTAAAACAGGAAGGGCACATCCTTTCTTTTTAACCTAAAAAGGCAGTAGAGGAAGTATGTGAGCGGAAGCACCAATCACAAACTACTGTATATTGGGGGTCATTCCGAGTTGATCGCTCGCAGCCGATTTTCGCAGCGCAGCGATCAGATGAAAAAACGGCATTTATGCGCATGCGTATGCTCCGCAATGCGCATGCGTGATGTATGGGTACAAAGCTCTTTGTGGTTGTGCACAGGTTCTAGCGAAGTTTTCCTTCGCACTGATGGCCGCAAGAAGATTGACAGGAAGGGGACGTTTCTGGGTGTCAACTGACCGTTTTCAGGGAGTGTTTGCAAAAACTTAGGCGTGTCTGAAAAAATGCAGGCGTGGCTGGGCGTTCGCTGGGCGGGTGTATGACGTCAAATCAGGGCTCGAATAGGCTGAAGTAATTGCAAGCGCTGAGTAGGGTCAGAGCTACTCTGAAACTGCACAAACTGTTTTTGCAGAGCTCTGCTGCACATGCGTTCACACTTCTGCTAAGCTAAAATACACTCCCCAGTGGGCGGCTGCATAGCGTTTGCACGGCTGCTAAAACTAGCTAGCGAGCAATCAACTCGGAATGACCCCCATTGCTGCTTGTGATGGCTCCTCCCACTCACGCTCCTCTTAAACCTGCTCACTTCAGGTTTTCAGCCAGAGCTTAAAGACAATGGAGGGTTCAGAGAAAAACAGATGCAAAGAGGGTTTTACTAGGTGATAGTGGAGCTTTGATATATAGCATACTCTCCAGCTGCACCTTTTTAGCAGGTACAGTGTCTTTTTTTATGGTCTGTACCGATTTTTGGCTCTCCAAACTTCCATTGAAAGTATAGGAAAAGGGGCATGACCATGCCCCCTTTACCCGTGGCCACGCCCCCTTTCCTTATTTGTACCAATTTATGGGGGTCTTTCCGACCTGATCGCTCGCTGCAGTTTGTAGCAGTGCAGCGATCGGGTCGGAACTGCGCATGCGCTGGTCCCTCAGTGCGCCGGCGCATGGCAGTTGTCAGTGCCCAGCGATCGCCTCTGAGACAGAGGCGGTCGCTGGGCGGGAGGGGGCTGAACGGCAGCGTTAAGCCGCCGTTTAGGGGGAGCGGTCCAGCCAACGCAGGCGTGGCCGGACCATTGGGGTGGCGGGCCGCTGCGGCTGCGTGACGTGTCACGCGGCCAGCGGGAGCGACAAGTAACTCTTGGCCAGCCGCAGGAGCTGCACTGGCCGGGAGTTACTCGTCAAATACAAAGGCATCGCCGCTGTGCGATGCTTTTGTATTTATGCGGGGGGGGGGGGGGGGGCGGCACAGACATGCGGGGCGGGCTAGCCATGTGCTAGTCGTCCCCCCGCATGTCTGAGTTTACGATCGTTGCTGTGCTAAATTTAGCACAGCTACGATCAACTCGGAATGACCCCCTTTATGTGTAAAATGTTGGAGGGTATGATATAGTATACTGGAATTTATATAGCTGTATATGGAGGTCTGAGTGAACAACCGATATAATTAGGCATCATCACTCCAGTACTACAAAATATAATGCAAACTGTAATTGTAACTCAATTTTCCTCTGTGTGGCTTCACAATCATGTATGTCCTTTGTGAACAAATCTCCTTTTAATTAAAAGAAAAAAACCTTTATGTCCATAAACAATTCTCAACAACTAAATCTAATTCCACAAGGAAAATCTCCTTTAGTAAACTAATCCTTAGTTACTTCTGGTCTCCAGTAGCCAGCAGCGCAACCTTGATGATCCAAGACAGTACTGAGGGGTATTCAATGAACACAGCATTTATTATATTCACAGTGATGTTAATCAGTGGCGGAACTAGCGAGCGGTGGGCCCAGGTGCGACAAAATGCTTTGCCCCCCCACACATCCCATCCACGTCCACCCCCTCATCCCTGGAGAGGATCTGGTGAGGGGGACCTGCTCAGGGCCAGAGAAATGGATACCTAGCAACAGTGCCGTAACTAGACATTTTAGCACTGTGTGCAAGAAACGGCATCGGAGCCCCACCCCTGCATGCAAAACAGGGGCAGTGCGCAAAAATACATAGTGGCGTGGCTTCGTGGGGAAGGGGTGTGGCCACAAAATAATACCAATTCATAAAACGATGCACAGTAGTCTCCATTCTTCAAATTACGCCGCACAGTAGACCCTTTTACACCTTACAGCGGACAGATTCCTCTTTTTACACATTACGGCAGACAGCGTCCCCTTTTTACACATTACGGCAGACAGCGTCCCCATTTTTACACATTTCGGCAGACAGCGTCCCCCTTTTTACACATTACGGCAGACAGCGTGCACTTTTTACACATAACGGCAGACAGCGTCCCCTTTTTACACATAACGGCAGACAGCGTGACCTTGTTAAACATTGCGGCAGACAGCGTACACTTTTTACACATAATGGCAGACAGCGTCCCCCTTTTTACACATTACAGCAGACAGCGTGCACTTTTTACACATAACGGCAGTCAGCGTCCCCTTTTTACACATTACGGTAGACAGCGTGCCCTTGTTACACATTACGGCAGACAGCGTCCCCCTTTTTACACATTACGGCAGGCAGATTCCCCCTTTTTACACATAGCGGCAGGCAGATTCCCCATTTTTACACATAGCGGCAGGCAGTCCCCCCTTTTTACACATTGCGGCAGGCAGTCCCCCGTTTTTACACATTGCGGCAGGCAGATTCCCCATTTTTACACATTGCGGCAGGCAGATTCCCCCTTTTTACACATTGCGGCAGGCAGTCCCCCATTTTTACACATTGCGGCAGGCAGATTCCCCCTTTTTACACATAGCGGCAGGCAGATTCCCCCTTTTTACACATTGCGGCAGGCAGTCCCCCATTTTTACACATTGTGGCAGGCAGATTCCCCATTTTTACACATTGCGGCAGGCAGATTCCCCCTTTTTACACATAGCGGCAGGCAGTCCCCCAATTTTTACACATAGCGGCAGGCAGTCCCAACAAAGAAAGAAAGAGACAGAAAGAAATTGACAGAAAGAAAGAGACAGAAAGAAAGAAAGAAAGAATTATACTTACCCTCTCCGCTGGCTCAGGCTCCTCGGTGCAGCGTCAGACGATTCCCGGGCTGGAGAGAAGGAGGAGGAGGGAGGTGGAGGAGGGAGCCACAGCAGCGCTGTGTTATTGGTGGAGGCGCTGCTGCTGCTGCCCCTCTGCTTCACTATAGGCTGTTCTCGGAAGACAGCCTATAGTGAAGCAGAGGGGCAGCAGCAGCAGCGCCTCCACCAGTAACAAAGCGCTGCTGCGGCTCCCTCCTTCCCCTCCCTCCTCCTCCTTTCCCCGTACCGCTGCTCCTCTCTCCGGGCGGCTGTGCGCTGCGGGCAGTGGTTGCCAGCAGCACACAGCGGCATGTAATGAGTCAGTTTGACTCATTACATGCTTTGGGCCCCTGGACAGAGGCGGGCCCCAGTGCAACGCACTGGTTGCACTGGCGGTAGTTCCGCCTCTGATGTTAATCTGTTGTTACCCTTCTGAGCTGGCACTGATGTGCAACTGACACTATTTACACCTGTAAAGCAATGCATAGCTTTATACTAATTCCATAACACATGGTGGCAGAGCATACTCTAGTCACTATGATTACAATATACTTGAGTAGTTGTTGGGAGGTGTGTGACTATCATATGGAAAACAAGCAGAATTTCAGAAGCAGCAAAAGGTAGAAAATGTACGGTTCTCTTTGGAAGTACAGGGGGGAAGGGGGGAGGCAAAGGTGGAGAAAAGGTGGCATTTCAAGATAAAGAAGAGACTGGGAATGTACAGTTTGGAATGCACAAGCTTATATGTCGTGTTCATTAAGATAGACCGCCGGACGGGATGCAGACACGAAGTGTGAAATCCCAACTGGGGCCAGGTATGTTTCCAGCTATCCCCTACCCCCTAACCCTCCCTTCCCGCAGACTAACCCTAACCTCCCCTTTAGTGCCTAAAGGCCCATACACACTTGACGATAAAATGAACGACGTCGTTCATTTCAGCCCTCATCAACGACGTCGCTCATTATATCGTCAAGTGTGTATGCATCCGACGACCACCGATGCGCGGCCCCGCGGGACGTTAACGACCCTCGCTTATCTGTGGAGCATGTATGCTCAATTTCCACTATGGTTGTTACCGACCAGAGACGTCGTTGATTGTGTATGGTGTGAAAGACCAACGACCAACGACCAAGCCACTGTTCACCAGCCCTGTTCCCAGCTCATTATTTTAATAAACTGTTCAGCTTGGATGCTTCAACGATGAATGGTCTATGGTCTTTGGTCTTTGGTCGTTGGTAGTGTGTATGCTCATGTCGTTTGCTCAGCTGTTCAAGGGAAGTTCAAGGGAAGTCGTTAACGATGTGTGCATCGTCAAGTGTGTATGGGCCTTAACTCTAACCTCTTCCCGGTGGTGCCTAAACCTATCTCCCCTTTCTCGCAGCCTAACCATAACACCCTCCCCCTTAGTGCCTAAACCCTAACCACCGCCCCACACCCGAAGCATAACCCTAACCCTCTGGGTGGTGTCTAAACCTAACACACACACCCTCCCCCGGCCCTAACCCTAACCTGCCCACTATCCATACGTTCGAAATTCCAGCTTTGGTCTCCTGACCCTATCGGGATGCCATTTTTATGGGTTTCAGGATTCCAGCATCAGTGTTCTGACTGCTGGGATCCCGACAGCCAGCACATTAAACGCATCCCTATATGTTAATACGTTATACGTAAAAATATATATTTACAGGGAAGTAGTCTAAAGGTCAACAATGATGTTATGTTATGATGTTGGCATTATTAAAGTGTCGACAGGCAATGTGTTCTCAGAATGTCGACAGGTGAAATGTCAACAGGGTCAGAAGGTCGACATTAGGTTTAGGCTGCGGGCGGGAGGACTAGGGTTAGGCACTAGGGGGAGGTTAGGGTTAGGAACTAGAGGGAGGGTTAGTATTAGGGTTTGGGATATTGGAGAAATACCGGTGAGCCAGAGGATGGGAGGTCTGACCCAGAGGTGATGGTCACATGACTGCCAGAACCCAGAAGATGCCACCAGGAGCAAGTAAGTAATCACTGGTCCACAAAGGACCATTCATCATCATCCTAACATGTTAACATTTCATCTCTGTCTACATGAAGAATGTTGACTTGACCAACTTCGACATTATGCATATTGACATGATGTCAACATTATAATTCTCAACATATTGTACCCAACACATAGTCATATGCACAAATACTTGCTGACTTAGGGGCCAGCCAGATCGGCACAACTGGGGTGGCTTTAGCAGAGTTGGCCCTAACCAATATGATGCCTTATGCACATAATGCCGCACATTACTAATGTATTTCGTATGCAGATAGAGCCGCAGTCACACACAGAATATACGCATGCTGCATATCATTTTAATCAGCAGAAGCTGCTTGTGCCCCTAGGTATTCCAAATGCCCTGGGCATTTGCCTAGTTTGCCTATGCCTGGGGCCGGCTCTGAGCTTTAGCATATGTGGACAGGGCGGGGGACGTAGAGGTGTGATCATGTTATCGCAGCCCCACCCACCGCTATATAACCCACAGATTACAGGCTGTAATAAGTGGGGGACAGGGCTATGATGACGCGATTTAGCATGAATCACGTCATTGCCCCACCCACTGAACGGGTAAGCAGACGGCTGCAACGTGGAGTGTACGGCTTCGGGCGGGTAGGCAGGGGGGTGCGGACAAGTGTGTGCCAGCTCCAGGAGACTTGACCTCTTTCCCGGGAGGCCGAGAGTGCTTTCTGATTTTCGGGAGCCTCCTGGCCATTCCGGGAGAGCAGACAAGTATGCATGCACCACTGACCAATGCCGTTTTTGGCATCGGGCCAGCCGTGCAATCGCACGGGGCGCCCGTCGCAGCACTTTTCAATGTCCTGTAACTGCTCCCCTGCCTCCCTGTCATTAGTACTCTGCTCGGGGGTGAAGTTTCACGGAATGACGCATTTGCGTTGTGATGTCACGATGCAACGTGTCCTTTTGCTAAACTCCGCTCCCCGAGTGGAGAACTGTGACAGGGAGGCAGGGGAGAAGAGGAGCAGCGGGCTGTGGGGCACTGTACACAGCTCTGACAACAAGCATTATACACCTCCTGTCCTGGCATTACACCCCCCCTGGCATTACACATGCCTGGCACCCCTGGCATGACACACCCCTGGCATTACACACCACTGCCACATCTGGCATTACACACCCCTGGCACTGCAGGCATTAAACACCCCTAGCACCCCTGGCCTGGCATTACAAACCCATGGCACCCCTGGCATTGCACACCCCTGGCCTGGTATTACACACCTCTGGCACCCCAGGCATTACACACCCCTGGCAACAAGCATTACCCTGGCAACGAGCATGACACCATACTTGCCTACTTTTGAAAACTAGTTTCAGGGAGATTCCAGGTGGTAGCAGTATGGCGCGCTGTTACAGCGTTGTGTCATGCTCCGCCCAAAGGGTGTGTCTAGCTCCGCCTATGGGTGTGTTCATTGCCACTCAGGGGTGTGTCCTGCAGTGGCAGGTGAAAGCTATAGTACTAAAAGCAGCAATAAAGATGCACTACATATTAATGTACCGTATACATTTGTTAGAAGAAACAAATAGAAAATCTATATACACTGGTGCGGCATTGTGTGTTTGCATACACTCACGCACATTATTTGTGTGCGTGTGCTGATAGCATCTCACTGGGCTCCCGGGGGGCGCACGCAACAAAGTAATTCAGACTGCGATCGCTACCGTGATGCAGCCTGAATTACTCCCAATGTGTCTATTTGTGCCTCTCAGTGAGTTCAAGAACACTACAGGCAGATTGAAACAGTGATTGTAAATTGTATCTAGTCAAGGATGCTGGTTACAATGTTTTCGACTTTGCTCAAAGAAGTGCAGTTTGAAAAGAGACCCCCAGAAAGGGGATAGTGAGTAGCTACTGTGTACATGTGTCATATGCATTGATGTCAAATGAGCGCACTCAGAACCCCCTCTGGTGAATATAACAGCAAAGACAGATTGGCAGAGAGGGAATTTTGCAGGGGATGCAGTTAATATACCGGCTGTTGGGGTCACGGCGTTCAGGAGACCGTCGCCGGAATCTCAACAGCCAGTGGAATACCGACGACCAGAATCCTGACAAATGCTCGGTATTCCCACACAGTTGGTGGGAACCGAGTGGCAACAGAACCTGTGGCGAGCGAATGCGTGGAGAGCGCAGCGAGCCCACGAGGGGACTTGCTGCCGGGATTCCAGCAGACAGGATGCCACTGTCAGTATAGTGACAGCCGGCATCCTGTGTGATGGGATATCATATGTGTTCTTTTTGCAGGGTGAGCGGTGCATACCTTCTGCTGTTTCTCTTACTTGTGTGCACAAGTATAGGATAGGACACAAAGTGAGAGTGATACTTTCGCACCTGAACTGCAAAGTGCATGCTGCTTCTGTCGTCGGAGAGACACCAATTGCAGGGTTGTGGTGTCTTCTGATGAGAGAGCAGTGACTGGATACAAAAGTGGGATCTTACTTATCAAGTCACTGGTGGATCTAAGACGCACGGGTCCCGCTGTGTGCTCATCTCGTGTGTGCCTTATATGCAGAAATACGCTTTTTTTGCAAGTACATTTCTTTTGCAGTTTTTTCCCATTTTACTTCCAACTGTGCAGCGGCCTCAATATACACACATAAACCTCCCTACTCCAGATTATAATTCTGATAAGTGTCAGTCTCCTGAATTAACAACATTTGACTTTTTCATATTTTTCAAACACAGAATAAAATGGACTAAAATTATTAGGCAGCCCACCCCCAAGCCAGTGACATCTGACATGACAAGTGATGCACCCACAGTGAGCTCAATTAATACTGTGTGTATAATGGTGACACCATTTCTTGCTGTACCTGCAATATAAGTATAGGTAAAGCCATATAAAACAAGGAAGCTGAGTGACTACACAAATTAATCCTGACATGGACAGATGTCACCAAGCGATGCTGATAATAGGAGGTGGAAGAGCAAAGTGACAGTCTGAGATACAAGGTCTGTGCTAGGGTGTTTGCCGCCTACCTGCAAACTGTAAATTTGCGCCCTCTGTCCCATACTTTGTAAAGGAACAGCACGCTTCAAAGGCGCGTGCCACAAAAAAAGTGTTGTCTCGCAAGGAAGGAGCATGGCCACACAGTAATACCCCCAATTCAAATGACACCACACAGTAACACAATCTTATACACGTAACGCCGCACATAGGAGGTCATACAAGTGACAATTGGTGCAAAGTACCGATTTTCAGTAGGACCAGTTCTGCGTGTGTGCAAACGGGTCCTGCGGCTTAGGACGCAGTCTGGCATCAGACTGTCATTGATTGACAGTCTGATGCTGTTTCGGGGGTGGGGGCGGCGATTGGCTCCGTTTGGTAAAAACTGAGGCGTGTCTCCACCATTTAGGGGGTGGGAAGATGCCAGGGATCTTCATCATAGGATGGAGATTTCCTGGCATCTGTGACGGGTGGCTTGCACGGCACCATGGTGGGTTCTTTCATACATTGCTGTGTCCTAGGACGCAGCTTGGATCACTAGTGCAACAGGAGGTGTCTGCATGTAATAGGTGCCTCCTGCTGCATTTATCACAGCAATCACAGTAGTAGTGCCCCTTATACATATAATGCCCACAGTACGAGAATCAGGGAGACAGACACAGAAAGGTGTAGCCTGGTGTGGACAGTCGGGGAAGGAGTGAAAGTAGCGGTACACAGAGGGATCAGGTGGGAGGTGGTGTGATGGAATAGGGGATGAAGCTGTTAAGGAAAGAGCTCAGAGAGGACAGAAAGGTGCAAAGATTGGAGAAGGGGGAGGTAAAAGAAGCTTTTAAAAAGGAATGGGAAACCTTTCCTATCTGTGCCAGGGGAAGCTGCAGTGGGGCCTCGGCTACTAGAAGGCTGTTGTAGCAGGAAAAAAAATCCTATCTACAGCAGCAGTGGGGGATCGACACTGAAGCGCCTTGATGCTGCTGCTCTCTGTCATATACATTGACAGGCACAGCAGTAGTGATTGACAGCAGAGAGTGGGGGGGAAGGTGTGATACGCTGTGCCGGCAGTCTGGATGCCGGTGGTCAGAAAACTGACCGCCATATCCTGATAGAGAGAATCCCAACAGGGGTTAGGTAAGTATACTTACCCTTACCCAATACCCCCTAACCCTTGCTACCCTGCAGCCTAACCCTAACCCTCCCTGGGTGTACCTAAATTTAACCCCCCTCCCCGCAGCCTAATCATAACCCTCCCCGGGGGTGCCTATACCTAACCCCCCTCCCCTCCTATGACCTAACACTAACAGTGCCTGAACACTTACATTTGGGGTGCCAGGAGTTGGGATTCAGGGATCTGCATTTGGTCCGATGTCAGCATTCCAGCACCAGTCTTCTGCTTACGTGTCGGGATTCTGGGGACGGGACTCTGACTGCTGGTATCCCGACTGCATTCAGAGTGGGTATAGTACGGTATTATTAACGTCAATAACATTCCACTCATTTCCAGTCTATTCTGAACACCTCACAATATTGTTTTTAGGCCAAAAGGTTGCACAGAGGTGGCTGTATGACTAAGCTAAGCGACACAAGTGGGCGGCACAAACACCAGGCCCATCTAGGAGTGGCACTGCAGTGTCAGACAGGATGGCAGATTTGAAAAATAGGCCCCAAACAGCACATGATGCAAAGAAGAAATAGAGGCACAATGAGGTAGCTGGATGGCTAAGCTAAGCGACACAAGTGTGCGGCACAAACACCTGGCCCATCTAGGAGTGGCACTGCAGTGGCAGACAGGATGGCACTTAAAAAAACTAACCCCAAACAGCACTTCATGCAAAGAAGTAAAAGAGGTGCAATGAGGTAGCTGTATGGCTAAGCTAAGCAACACAAGTGGGCGGCACAAACACCTGGCCCATCTAGGGTTGGCACTGCAGTCCCACTGCACTAAAGTGGATACCAGACGCACGTCTAACCCCAACATAGCTGTCAAGGCCTCAGTTATTCGCTTTGCAACAGGAGGACTGCTGTCATATTTCATCTTCCTCACAAAGGACTTTTGGACAGTCATTTGCTTAGTTGAAGTAGTACAAGTGGACTTCCGACTTCCCCTCTCGGATGACGATCGACTCACAGCTGCAACAACAGCAGCAGCAGTAGGAGGAAGTGGTTCTTGATCTTTCCCTATTTTCGCCTCCAAATTTTTGTTCTCCATTATTTTTCTGGAGTTATATAACAAAATGCAGCAAAGGAGAGCGTATCTCTACACCACACAGGGAAAACCCTGTAAAAATTCTTTGGGTTAAATATTAATAACCCTTTTATTTGGAGTAAATAATATACAGCACCACTGAACTTATATGGCAGCACCACTGGACTGGACTTATATGGCAGTACCACTAAACTGGATTTATACGCAAGTACCACTGGACATATACGGCAGTACCACTGGACATATACGGCAGTATCACTGGAATTATACGGCGGTACCACTGGACTTAAACGCCAGTACCACTGGACTTAAACGCCAGTACCACTGGACTTATATGCCAGTACCACTGGACTTATACGCCAGTACCACTGGACTGGATTTATGTGGCAGTACCACTGGACTTATACCGCAGTACCACTGGACTTGATTTATACAGCTGTATCACTGGATTTATACACCAGTACCACTGGAATTATACGGCAGTATGACTGGAATTATACAGCAGTATCACTGGAATTATATGGCAGTACCACTGGAATTATACGGCAGTATCATTGGAATTATTTGGCAGTACCCCTGGACATATACGGCAGTATCACTGGATTTATACGGCATTATCACTGGACTTATATAGCAGCACAGGGACACCACCACTGGACTGATGCAGGACAACACAGCACCACTGGAATGGACTGGACGTATACAGCAGCACTGGACATTTGGCAGCAGAAAACACCACCACTGTGACTGGACTGATGCAGCACAAGACACCACCACTGAACTGATGCAGCGCAACACAGCACCACTGGACTGGACTTATACAGCAGCACTGGACATATGGCAGCAGCAGAGGACACCACCACTGTGACTGGACTAATGCAGCACAAGACACTACCACTGTACTGATGCAGGACAACACGACACCACTGCACTGGACTTCTACAGCTACACTGGACATACAGTATAGCAGCAGAGGACACCACCACTGTGATTGGACTAATGCAGCACAAGACACTACCACTGTACTGATGCAGGACAACACGACACCACTGCACTGGACTTCTACAGCTACACTGGACATACAGTATAGCAGCAGAGGACACCACCACTGTGATTGGACTAATGCAGCATAAGACACTACACTGGACTGAGCAGCACAAGACAGCACTGGAATTGCCACCCCACTTTCCCTCCCGCACAGACACTGAGGACGGAGACACGTCCTCTCGCTACACTGTCCAATGCCGGAGTGAAAATGGCGGCGACACATGGCTCCTTATATGGAATCCAAACCCCGCGAGAATCCGACAGCGGGATGATGATGTTTTGCCTCGTTCTGGTTTCCTAGTCAGGCGGGAAAACCCGAGCCGGACTCGGATCCGGGCTCGGGTAGTGAAGTTCGGAGGGGTTTGGTTCACCGGGAACCGAACCCGTTCATCTCTATAAAAAACACACCAGATAGTAACCCTACCTCTCTGTGTTAAGTCTGATGTTCATAAGCACATACATCCCAACATGACTGATTCCAGGAGGAACACAATGCTCTGTTCCTGGACTTCCCTCTTAATTTGCAATTGCCATCACCTGTGTTGAAATACCTTTCCTATTGCTATCACCTCTGGTGAGAGTATTTTGACCCTCCTGGATGGGGTCATGTAAATAGCTTGTATAAGCATAATCTGAGAAACAAGGAAAGCATACATTCTTATTTGATTGTTTCCAGATTCACATTCACATACATCTCACAGAATGTGGGTATAGTGCTACCACCTACGCATCTCTATGGAGATCACTGGCTCTGATATCAGCTTGTTCTGTCTGGTGACGTTTATATGAAGTAAGATTGGTAGCATTTTTGAATGGATTAAGGTGGTCATTCCGAGTTGATCGCACGTAGCAACTTTTTGCTGCTCGTGCGATCAACTAGACGGCGCCTATGGGGGAGTGTATTTTAGCATAGCAGGGCTACGATTGCTTGTGCAGCTCTGCTATGCTAAAAAACAAGACAGACCTACTTACCCTGTGCGACGGATCCAGCGATGAAGGTCCTGGGATTGACGTCAGACATCCACCCTCCAAACGCCTGGACACGCCTGCGTACGGATCTCCACGCCCGGAAAACAGTGAGTAGACGCCCCAGAACGCCTTCTCCCTGTCAATCTTCTTGCGATCGCGCTAGTGATCACTTTCTTCTTTGTTCTGGCCGCTGCCCGACGAGACCATCGCCGGGCAAAGACGCACGTGCGCAATGCGGCCGCCATGCATGCGCTGTTCTGAGCCCTTCGCACCGCAGTGAAGAACCGCTGCGTTCGAATGGGTCGGAATGACCCCCTAAGAACGTAGAGGATAATTTTTGCTCCGGCCTCAGCTTCACTGCTGGTTAATACTAGAGATGAGCGGGTTCGGTTTCTCTGAATCCGAACCCGCCAGAACTTCATGTTTTTTTTCACGGGTCCGAGCGACTCGGATCTTCCCGCCTTGCTCGGTTAACCCGAGCGCGCCCGAACGTCATCATGACGCTGTCGGATTCTCGCGAGGCTCGGATTCTATCGCGAGACTCGGATTCTATATAAGGAGCCGCGCGTCGCCGCCATTTTCACACGTGCATTGAGATTGATAGGGAGAGGACGTGGCTGGCGTCCTCTCCGTTTAGAATTAGAATAGATTAGAGAGACACTTGATTTACTAATTTTGGGGAGCATTAGGAGTACTCAGTAGTGTACAGTGCAGAGTTTTGCTGATAGTGACCAGTGACCACCACTTTTATTTATAATCCGTTCTCTGCCTGAAAAAAGCGATACACAGCACACAGTGACTCAGTCACATACCATATCTGTGTGCACTGCTCAGGCTCAGGCCAGTGTGCTGCATCATCTATATATATTATATATCTGTCTGACTGCTCAGCTCACACAGCTTATAATTGTGGGGGAGACTGGGGAGCACTACTGCAGTGCCAGTTATAGGTTATAGCAGGAGCCAGGAGTACATAATATTATATTAAAATTAAACAGTGCACACTTTTGCTGCAGGAGTGCCACTGCCAGTGTGACTAGTGACCAGTGACCTGACCACCAGTATATAATATTAGTAGTATACTATCTCTTTATCAACCAGTCTATATTAGCAGCAGACACAGTACAGTGCGGTAGTTCACGGCTGTGGCTACCTCTGTGTCGGCACTCGGCAGCCCGTCCATAATTGTATATACCAGTGACCTAACCGTGGTTTTTTTTTCTTTCTTTATACATACATACTAGTTACGAGTATACTATCTCTTTATCAACCAGTGTATATATTAGCAGCAGACACAGTACAGTGCGGTAGTTCACGGCTGTGGCTACCTCTGTGTCGGCACTCGGCAGCCCGTCCATAATTGTATATACCACCTAACCGTGGTTTTTTTTTCTTTCTTTATACATACATACTAGTTACGAGTATACTATCTCTTTATCAACCAGTCTATATATTAGCAGCAGACACAGTACAGTGCGGTAGTTCACGGCTGTGGCTACCTCTGTGTCGGCACTCGGCAGCCCGTCCATAATTGTATATACCACCTAACCGTGGTTTTTCTTTCTTTCTTTATACATACATACTAGTTACGAGTATACTATCTCTTTATCAACCAGTCTATATATTAGCAGCAGACACAGTACAGTGCGGTAGTTCACGGCTGTGGCTACCTCTGTGTCGGCACTCGGCAGCCCGTCCATAATTGTATATACCACCTAACCGTGGTTTTTTTTTCTTTCTTTATACATACATACTAGTTACGAGTATACTATCTCTTTATCAACCAGTCTATATATTAGCAGCAGACACAGTACAGTGCGGTAGTTCACGGCTGTGGCTACCTCTGTGTCGGCACTCGGCAGCCCGTCCATAATTGTATATACCACCTAACCGTGGTTTTTTTTTCTTTCTTTATACATACATACTAGTTACGAGTATACTATCTCTTTATCAACCAGTCTATATATTAGCAGCAGACACAGTACAGTGCGGTAGTTCACGGCTGTGGCTACCTCTGTGTCGGCACTCGGCAGCCCGTCCATAATTGTATACTAGTATCCAATCCATCCATCTCCATTGTTTACCTGAGGTGCCTTTTAGTTGTGCCTATTAAAATATGGAGAACAAAAATGTTGAGGTTCCAAAATTAGGGAAAGATCAAGATCCACTTCCACCTCGTGCTGAAGCTGCTGCCACTAGTCATGGCCGAGACGATGAAATGCCAGCAACGTCGTCTGCCAAGGCCGATGCCCAATGGCATAGTACAGAGCATGTCAAAACCAAAACACCAAATATCAGTAAAAAAAGGACTCCAAAACCTAAAATAAAATTGTCGGAGGAGAAGCGTAAACTTGCCAATATGCCATTTACCACACGGAGTGGCAAGGAACGGCTGAGGCCCTGGCCTATGTTCATGGCTAGTGGTTCAGCTTCACATGAGGATGGAAGCCTCTCGCTAGAAAACTGAAAAGACTCAAGCTGGCAAAAGCACCGCAAAGAACTGTGCGTTCTTTGAAATCCCAAATCCACAAGGAGAGTCCAATTGTGTCGGTTGCGATGCCTGACCTTCCCAACACTGGACGTGAAGAGCATGCGCCTTCCACCATTTGCACGCCCCCTGCAAGTGCTGGAAGGAGCACCCGCAGTCCAGTTCCTGATAGTCAGATTGAAGATGTCAGTGTTGAAGTACACCAGGATGAGGAGGATATGGGTGTTGCTGGCGCTGGGGAGGAAATTGACCAGGAGGATTCTGATGGTGAGGTGGTTTGTTTAAGTCAGGCACCCGGGGAGACACCTGTTGTCCGTGGGAGGAATATGGCCGTTGACATGCCAGGTGAAAATACCAAAAAAATCAGCTCTTCGGTGTGGAGGTATTTCACCAGAAATGCGGACAACAGGTGTCAAGCCGTGTGTTCCCTTTGTCAAGCTGTAATAAGTAGGGGTAAGGACGTTAACCACCTCGGAACATCCTCCCTTATACGTCACCTGCAGCGCATTCATAATAAGTCAGTGACAAGTTCAAAAACTTTGGGTGACAGCGGAAGCAGTCCACTGACCAGTAAATCCCTTCCTCTTGTAACCAAGCTCACGCAAACCACCCCACCAACTCCCTCAGTGTCAATTTCCTCCTTCCCCAGGAATGCCAATAGTCCTGCAGGCCATGTCACTGGCAATTCTGACGAGTCCTCTCCTGCCTGGGATTCCTCCGATGCATCCTTGCGTGTAACGCCTACTGCTGCTGGCGCTGCTGTTGTTGCCGCTGGGAGTCGATGGTCATCCCAGAGGGGAAGTCGTAAGCCCACTTGTACTACTTCCAGTAAGCAATTGACTGTTCAACAGTCCTTTGCGAGGAAGATGAAATATCACAGCAGTCATCCTACTGCAAAGCGGATAACTGAGTCCTTGACAACTATGTTGGTGTTAGACGTGCGTCCGGTATCCGCCGTTAGTTCACAGGGAACTAGACAATTTATTGAGGCAGTGTGCCCCCGTTACCAAATACCATCTAGGTTCCACTTCTCTAGGCAGGCGATACCGAGAATGTACACGAACGTCAGAAAAAGACTCACCAGTGTCCTAAAAAATGCAGTTGTACCCAATGTCCACTTAACCACGGACATGTGGACAAGTGGAGCAGGGCAGGGTCAGGACTATATGACTGTGACAGCCCACTGGGTAGATGTATGGACTCCCGCCGCAAGAACAGCAGCGGCGGCACCAGTAGCAGCATCTCGCAAACGCCAACTCTTTCCTAGGCAGGCTACGCTTTGTATCACCGCTTTCCAGAATACGCACACAGCTGAAAACCTCTTACGGCAACTGAGGAAGATCATCGCGGAATGGCTTACCCCAATTGGACTCTCCTGTGGATTTGTGGCATCGGACAACGCCAGCAATATTGTGTGTGCATTAAATATGGGCAAATTCCAGCACGTCCCATGTTTTGCACATACCTTGAATTTGGTGGTGCAGAATTTTTTTAAAAACGACAGGGGCGTGCAAGAGATGCTGTCGGTGGCCAGAAAAATTGCGGGACACTTTCGGCGTACAGGCACCACGTACAGAAGACTGGAGCACCACCAAAAACTACTGAACCTGCCCTGCCATCATCTGAAGCAAGAAGTGGTAACGAGGTGGAATTCAACCCTCTATATGCTTCAGAGGTTGGAGGAGCAGCAAAAGGCCATTCAAGCCTATACAATTGAGCACGATATAGGAGATGGAATGCACCTGTCTCAAGTGCAGTGGAGAATGATTTCAACGTTGTGCAAGGTTCTGATGCCCTTTGAACTTGCCACACGTGAAGTCAGTTCAGACACTGCCAGCCTGAGTCAGGTCATTCCCCTCATCAGGCTTTTGCAGAAGAAGCTGGAGGCATTGAAGAAGGAGCTAAAAGGGAGCGATTCCGCTAGGCATGTGGGACTTGTGGATGCAGCCCTTAATTCGCTTAACAAGGATTCACGGGTGGTCAATCTGTTGAAATCAGAGCACTACATTTTGGCCACCGTGCTCGATCCTAGATTTAAAGCCTACCTTGGATCTCTCTTTCCGGCAGACACAGGTCTGCTGGGGTTGAAAGACCTGCTGGTGACAAAATTGTCAAGTCAAGCGGAACGCGACCTGTCAACATCTCCTCCTTCACATTCTCCCGCAACTGGGGGTGCGAGGAAAAGGCTCAGAATTCCGAGCCCACCCGCTGGCGGTGATGCAGGGCAGTCTGGAGCGACTGCTGATGCTGACATCTGGTCCGGACTGAAGGACCTGACAACGATTACGGACATGTCGTCTACTGTCACTGCATATGATTCTCTCAACATTGATAGAATGGTGGAGGATTATATGAGTGACCGCATCCAAGTAGGCACGTCACACAGTCCGTACTTATACTGGCAGGAAAAAGAGGCAATTTGGAGGTCCTTGCACAAACTGGCTTTATTCTACCTAAGTTGCCCTCCCACAAGTGTGTACTCCGAAAGAGTGTTTAGTGCCGCCGCTCACCTTGTCAGCAATCGGCGTACGAGGTTACATCCAGAAAATGTGGAGAAGATGATGTTCATTAAAATGAATTATAATCAATTCCTCCGCGGAGACATTGACCAGCAGCAATTGCCTCCACAAAGTACACAGGGAGCTGAGATGGTGGATTCCAGTGGGGACGAATTGATAATCTGTGAGGAGGGGGATGTACACGGTGATATATCGGAGGGTGAAGATGAGGTGGACATCTTGCCTCTGTAGAGCCAGTTTGTGCAAGGAGAGATTAATTGCTTCTTTTTTGGGGGGGGTCCAAACCAACCCGTCATATCAGTCACAGTCGTGTGGCAGACCCTGTCACTGAAATGATGGGTTGGTTAAAGTGTGCATGTCCTGTTTTGTTTATACAACATAAGGGTGGGTGGGAGGGCCCAAGGACAATTCCATCTTGCACCTCTTTTTTCTTTTCTTTTTCTTTGCATCATGTGCTGATTGGGGAGGGTTTTTTTGGAAGGGACATCCTGCGTGACACTGCAGTGCCACTCCTAGATGGGCCCGGTGTTTGTGTCGGCCACTAGGGTCGCTAATCTTACTCACACAGTCAGCTACCTCATTGCGCCTCTTTTTTTCTTTGCGTCATGTGCTGTTTGGGGAGGGTTTTTTGGAAGGGACATCCTGCGTGACACTGCAGTGCCACTCCTAGATGGGCCCGGTGTTTGTGTCGGCCACTAGGGTCGCTAATCTTACTCACACAGCTACCTCATTGCGCCTCTTTTTTTCTTTGCGTCATGTGCTGTTTGGGGAGGGTTTTTTGGAAGGGCCATCCTGCGTGACACTGCAGTGCCACTCCTAGATGGGCCCGGTGTTTGTGTCGGCCACTAGGGTCGCTAATCTTACTCACACAGCTACCTCATTGCGCCTCTTTTTTTCTTTGCGTCATGTGCTGTTTGGGGAGGGTTTTTTGGAAGGGACATCCTGCGTGACACTGCAGTGCCACTCCTAGATGGGCCCGGTGTTTGTGTCGGCCACTAGGGTCGCTTATCTTACTCACACAGCGACCTCGGTGCAAATTTTAGGACTAAAAATAATATTGTGAGGTGTGAGGTATTCAGAATAGACTGAAAATGAGTGTAAATTATGGTTTTTGAGGTTAATAATACTTTGGGATCAAAATGACCCCCAAATTCTATGATTTAAGCTGTTTTTTAGTGTTTTTGGAAAAAAACACCCGAATCCAAAACACACCCGAATCCGACAAAAAAAATTCGGTGAGGTTTTGCCAAAACGCGTTCGAACCCAAAACACGGCCGCGGAACCGAACCCAAAACCAAAACACAAAACCCGAAAAATTTCAGGCGCTCATCTCTAGTTAATACTACACAATAGCACACTGAGCTGTCAGCGAGTTACTTTGATCAGTTTATCAGCCCTGTTTATGAGTTAGTGGAGTGACAATGTTGCAGCTTTTACTCACACATACAAAGGTGGAAACAGGTGACAGTAGATGGGCCATGTGTGTTTCCCAGCATTTATTGGCCTTACATTCCATTCCCACTGTGAGCACCTCTGTCTGGTGCATAATCGCTGCGGGAATGCAGGGCTTAACTAGTGCTCATTAGGGCATAGAAGTCACACTCCACAGTCATCATAGTGTTGTCGTGTGACAGCCATCTCCGCTGTTGATATCTACAGACGTTAACAATGTTCTACAAAAAGTTGCTGTGAATAACTGACATCCATTACTGGGGCTGAGGTATTCTACAATAACAGTGTTCCTCTTTGTGAAAGCTTTATACCTGTTGTCATTATCGTTACAGGATTTGGGGTCTATAGGGGAGATGTATTATACTGGCACGGATCATGCCGCTATAGCTCTTCCTGCTTCACCGCTTTACAGAAGAATAAGATGCACAGTGCTTTCATGTAGTCAGACTGGCTTACACACAGTGTCGGACTGGGGTATGAAGGGCCCACCGGAGGAATGCAGTGGTAAGGGCCCATGCTTAGGGGTGTGGCCAAACTACACAGAGGCTTGGCTAACTATTAAAGAGTGCATGGTTTGACCCCTTTTTATATATATATATATATATATCATACTTACCGACACTCCCGCATTCTGCGGGAGTCTCCCGTTTTCTCGGCCAGTGTCCCGCTACCCCGGAAAGCCCTCCCAATCCCCTGGAATCCACCCAGCCATGTCTGAAATCCGGACCGAACATTGGTGACTCTGGGCGCGACGGGGGCGGAGCTTGATGCCCGACCATGCAGTAAGGCAGTGTAACCGCACAGCAGGGTCTACGGTAACCTGTGCAGGCATGGTGATGGAGACAAAACAATACTGTGTGTGGCGGTAGGCTGGCAGCAGCAGCGGATCACTCCCCCTGCCCGCCCTTCCCCTCCCCGCACATCGGGACTGGAGCAGCTGTTGGTAGTGATGGGGGATCTGGCGTGTCACGGAGCGCTCTAATGGAATGAGTGAGGCACCTGGGAGTCCGGAGGAGAGACAGGAGAAGAGGTAGGAGTGTCTGCGTTTGTGTGTGTGACCTATGTGCGTAGTCTGCCACCACTGTGTGTGTGTGTACTCTGCCACCACTGACCACTGTACTGTATGTGTGTGTGTGTAGTCTGCCACCACTGGCCACTGTACTGTGTGTGTGTGTGTGTGTGTGTGTGTGTGTGTGTGTGTGTGTGTGTGTGTGTGTAGTCTGCCACCACTGACCACTGTACTGTGTGTGTGTGTGTGTGTGTGTGTGTGTGTGTGTGTGTGTGTGTGTGTGTGTAGTCTGCCACCACTGACCACTGTGTGTGTGTAGTCTGCCACCACTGACCCCTGTATGTATGTGTGTAGTCTGCCACCACTGTCCCCTGTATGTGCGCGTGTGTGTGTAGTCTGCCACCACTGTCCCCTGTATGTGCGCGTGTGTGTGTAGTCTGCCACCACTGACTCCTGTATGTATGCGCGTGTGTAGTCTGTCACCACTGACCCCTGTATGTGTGCGTGTGTGTGCGTGTGCGTGTGTGTGTAGTCTGTCACCACTGACCCCTGTATGTGTGTTTAGTCTGCCACCACTGGTCTGTGTGGGTGTATGTGGGTGTGGGTGTGTAGATGTGTGTAATTTACTCTGAGACTTTTTTTTTTTTACATATTTATACTGTTTGTGCAGAATTTGGCTGGACAATATGTGAATGAATTAATATTGGTAAATAGGTACCAGAGCAATAACTAGAGGTTGTGCCAGCATCGCCCGGCACACAGCAAATATGCAGTGACGGCACAGAACCACCAGCAGCACCCCCTGCCGCACTAGCCTGGCTACTTGTCACATAGGTAGCCGGGCAGTGCTGCAGCTTCCCGTCCCTCCCAGCTTGTCCGCAGGGTCTGAAGAACACACAGCCACGTGTAAAAGGGCCAGCTGGTGGAAGCTGCTTCTCCAGAGCCAAACATAAATATAACACACACACGCATAAAAGGGTCTCTGCAGGCGTAATATGTAAAGGGGGGCTCTACCTGGAGTAATGCGTAAAAGGGGCTCTACCTGGAATAATGTGTTAAAGGGGCTTTACCTGGCGTGTGTGTATAAGCTGACACTGTCCCGTGTCTCTGGCGTATCCATAATGGATGCAGTATGTGCGCTGCACACGGGCCCCTGAGTCAAGAGGGGGCACACGCTGCACCCACTGTTTGAATACTTACCCCTCCGGAGTCCCGCGCCGAAGTCAGCAGCACTACAGAATCACTGTGAAAATGGTGCAGCGGCCATTTTCCAGGTGATCTGCGCATGCGCAGTAGAGTCTGAGCCCTCTAGTTCTCAGACTCTCCAGCGCTGTCGGCAGAGAGGAGGGAGCCGGAACGGAGGAGCACACAGGCCTCCTCTTCTCTTAAAGCGCTCCTGCCCTGTGTGTGTATATGTAAGCTGGCACTAACTCCTGTGTGTGTATATGTAAGCTGGCACTAACTCCTGTGTGTGTAGAGTGGCATTAACACCTGTGTGCCACTGCAGGACAGCCCCATGCAGTAGGCACGCCCATAGGTGGAGCTAGACATGCCCTTAAGGCGGAGCATGACATGCCACCTCAGCAGTTTGCCGCAAGAACTCCCATACCGTATAGAATCTCCCTGAAACTGGTTTTCAAAAGTAGGCAAGTATGATATATATAGAGAGAGAGAGAGAGAGAGAGAGAGAGAGAGTAACAATTGCTAGTTCATACACGATAATGTACCAGATTAATAAGAGCAACACTATAGAAAAATCACGATAGTATTGTGCAGTGTAATGTAATATACATACAGTATAATGCAGAATTCAAGTGCACAGTCTGGAAACTGATCCGTAGAGGAGGGGGTGGGCCCTCAGACAGTGGGGCCCACCAAGGGGGTTCCCCTGTACTTCTGTGGGCCAGTCCAACCCTGCTTACACACATTAAGTTTCCCAATTTACTTTTATTTTAGCATTAACAGTCAGAATGGCAGACTTCTCAAATCTTGTAGAGAGATAAAGTGGAGGGAGATAAAGTACCAACCATTTAGCTTCTGGCGTTTTACAGGCTGTGCTAGACAATGACAGAAGCTAATTGGTTGGCAGTTTATCCATATTTACCTACTTTGAAACTCTTCGTTCTAGGAGGTGCCAGGAGAGGATAAGCAGGTGGGTGACGACAGTGGTGGGGTTATACTAATTGTATCAGTAGACCCCGCCCTCACAAGGAAATTGCCGCAATTGGCACATATTTGCATAGTGGGTGGGGCCAAAAGACACAACTGACATAGAAATGAGTCATTAGGCCCCCACCCCCTTCTCGGATTACTGTACTATTCTCTGCTAGTCATGGGCAAAGAGATACAATGAACGGAGTTGAGACACATGACTCAGCTCAGTGGAGTGTCTTGAGGGGAGCCATTCAGTTTACCGGCTGTTGGTATACCGGCTGTCAGGATGCCGACGCCGGCCCAACACCCGCTGACGAAAACCAGCTGAAATTCCCACTTGGGTGGTGGTCCACGCCACCACCCGAGGGAGAATATAACCCTGTGGTAACCTAAAGTCGCCACCAGGGCCGGCTCCAGGCCTACTAGCACCCTGAGCGAAAACATGTAAAAGCGCCCCCCCCCCCCCCATTAGCGCGCTCCAGGAAAAGTGGGCGTGGCCTCTTGAAAAGTGGGCGTGGCCTCATAACTTCATATTATTAGACTATAAATAAATATGTTTTCACACACCCTCTACGCACACAATTAGCAGCCTTACACATAACAGCCACAGTAGTGTTCCTTACACACAATGTCTCCAGTATAGTGTCAGATACACATAATGTCTCCAGTATAGTGCCAGATACACAATGTGCAGTGCCAGATAGACATGATATGCCCCCCAGCAGTGCCAGCTACACACAATATGCCCCCCAGCAGTGCCAGCTACACGATAGTGTTCACTTTTTAGGGCAGGGATTGCACATTTTTAAGTTAGGAGGGCAAAATGATGTACATACTGTAATGCTTGGTGCTCATCTACCTACATGGTAAAGCATGGACAGTGCGCGCCGAAGGCGCGGCGCAAAAATTTAGGGGCGTTGCTTCGTGGGGAAGGTGCGTGGCCACATAATAGTGGCAATTCGCATTACACCACACAGTAGTGCAGTTAATACACACTGCACCAGGTAGAACCTCCTAGACACTTTGCGCCAGGCAGAGCACGTTAGACACTTTGCGCCAGGCAGAGCACGTTAGACACTTTGCACCAGGCAGAGCACGTTAGACACTTTGCGCCAGGCAGAGCACGTTAGACACTTTGCGCCAGGCAGAGCACGTTAGACACTTTGCACCAGGCAGAGCACGTTAGACACTTTGCGCCAGGCAGAGCACGTTAGACACTTTGCGCCAGGCAGAGCACGTTAGACACTTTGCGCCAGGCAGAGCACGTTAGACACTTTGCGCCAGGCAGAGCACGTTAGACACTTTGCGCCAGGCAGAGCACGTTAGACACTTTGCGCCAGGCAGAGCACGTTAGACACTTTGCCTAGCCACAGACGCCTAGCGGGAACACTACATGATATGCTCCCCAGCCGTGCCAGCTACACATGACATGCCCCCCAGCAGTGCCAGCAACACATGACATGCCCCCCAGCAATGCCAGATACATAAATGGCCACACAGTGCCAGATATGTAGATACAGAAAAGCCCCCACAGTGCTAGATAAATGCCCCCACAGTGCCAGATAAATGTCCCCACAGTGCAAGATAAATGCCCCCACAGTGCCAGATAAATGCCCCCACAGTGCTACATAAATGCCCCCACAGTGCTACATAAATGCCCCCACAGTGCCAGATAAATGTCCCCACAGTGCCAGATAAATGCCCCCACAGTGCCAGATAAATGCCCCCACAGTGCTACATAAATGTCCCCACAGTGCCAGATAAATGCCCACAGTGCCAGATAAATGCCCCCAGTGCCAGATAAATGTCCCCACAGTGCCAGGTAAATGCCCACAGTGCCAGATAAATGTCCCCACACTGCCAGATAAATGCCCCCACAGTGCCAGATAAATGTCCCCACAGTGCCAGATAAATGCCCCCAGTGCCAGATAAATGTCCCCACAGTGCCAGGTAAATGCCCCCACAGTGCCAGATAAATGCCCCCAGTGCCACAGTGCCAGATAAATGTCCCCACAGTGCCAGATAAATGCCCCCAGTGCCAGATAAATGTCCCCACAGTGCCAGGTAAATGCCCCCACAGTGCCAGATAAATGCCCCCAGTGCCACAGTGCCAGATAAATGTCCCCACAGTGCCAGATAAATGCCCCCAGTGCCAGATAAATGTCCCCACAGTGCCAGGTAAATGCCCCCACAGTGCCAGATAAATGCCCCCACAGTGCCAGATAAATGTCCCCACAGTGCCAGATAAATGCCCCCACAGTGCCAGATAAATGTCCCCACAGTGCCAGATAAATGCCCACAGTGCCAGATAAATGCCCCCACAGTGCCAGATAAATGCCCCCACAGCCACAGTGCCAGATAAATGTCCCCACAGTGCCAGATAAATGCCCACAGTGCCAGATAAATGCCCCCAGTGCCAGATAAATGTCCCCACAGAACCAGGTAAATGCCCACAGTGCCAGATAAATGTCCCCACTCTGCCAGATAAATGCCCCCACAGTGCCAGATAAATGTCCCCACAGTGCCAGATAAATGCCCCCAGTGCCAGATAAATGTCCCCACAGTGCCAGGTAAATGCCCCCACAGTGCCAGATAAATGCCCCCAGTGCCACAGTGCCAGATAAATGTCCCCACAGTGCCAGATAAATGCCCCCAGTGCCAGATAAATGTCCCCACAGTGCCAGGTAAATGCCCCCACAGTGCCAGATAAATGCCCCCAGTGCCACAGTGCCAGATAAATGTCCCCACAGTGCCAGATAAATGCCCCCACAGTGCCAGATAAATGCCCCCACAGTGCCATCGATAAATGATTCACTCAGCCGCCCCCCCCCCCCAAATACCTGCGGCGTTGGAGGGGGAGGAGTACTGCTGTCCGGGTGCGGCAGTGCAGGTCCGGGTGCGGGGGTGCTGGCGGGCGGGCGGCCAGGAAGCCTCCAAGTCCAAGGCACTTGAGTGCGCTGTGCGCGCTGCGCGGCGCCGGCATCTGACGTTAGACACCGGCGCCGCTCAGCGCGTATAGCGCACTCAAGTCACACGATGCTGCAGAGCAGGGCCGGCTCCATGTTCGAATATGGCGGCGCCAGCGCGCGGCACCCATTAAGGGTGGCGCCCTGCGCGGCCGCTCTATTCGAACATGCCTAGAGCCGGCCCTGGTCGCCACCAGGCCCGAAGCGTGGCAAGTGCAGTGGGCCCACGAGGGGGCATGCTGTGCTCGATGCCGGTATCCCGTCTGCCGGCTTCCCGGCTGTCTGGATCCCAGCGGTCAGGAGACAGTGTCTCTGTATGGGTTCACTACGATATGCCGGCGGTCGGGCTCCCGGCGACCAGCATACCGGCGCCGGGATCCCGACCGCCAGCTTACCGACAGTGTGGCGAGCGCAAATGAGCCCCTTGCGGGCTCGCTGCGTTCGCCACGCTACGGGCACGGTGGCGCACTACGCGCGCCACGCTATTTTATTCTCCCTCCAGGGGGGTCGTGGACCCCCACGAGGGAGAATAACTGTCGGTATGCCGGCTGTCGGGATCCCGGCGCCGGTATACTGTGCGCCGGGATCCCGTCAGTCGGCATACTGAAGACCACCCCTCTGTGTATGGCTCTCTTGGAATGCATTGCAGAGTAACACCGTGAGTAGTGCACGGCAGGGGTTCCTCCCCCTGCAGCACCACAGACTAGTGATGAATGAATCTGATCCATCTCCACTGAGTCTGCACTAGTGCACTGTCTCACAGGCAGTCAGGCACAGCAGCAGCCCTGACCCTAAGCAGCAGCACACTGCTGTCTCCCAGAGGGGTGTCACCCAGGAGTGCCGCCACCCAATCACAATGTGAGTGCACAGCTGAACCACACCATAGTGAACGCTCCCGAGTCAGTGACTCTCCCAAGTCAGCGCACTGTAGTGTACACACACACACCTAGCAGTAGCAGGAATGCGGCTTTGGGCAATGAATGGCACTGGTAGGATGAGTGGATGACATCCATGATGACTCTCCCGAGTCCCACCTCCCAGAGCTGCTGCAGTGCAGATTACAGAAGTTAAGGTAATGACAGAGACTGAGTGACTTGACTAAGACCAGGGGCGTCACCGCCACTTATGACACCCAGACATGGGGGCACGGCCTCATGGGACCTGGCATGGCTTAGGAGAGGGGCATGGCCTCATTGCCCGTATCTCCGTTTTCGGTATTCCTGGGGTTCGGGAGATGCGGGCTGCCCCCGGGGAGTGATATTGCTGCTGTCAGCTCCTACAAGGTGACAGGAGCCAGATGCTGTACGTAATGTCAAAGTGCAGCACCCGGCTCCTGTCACTGAGCAGGAGCCGGCATTTTAGTGTCACCCCTCTGCGGCCCGCAACCCCATTTTCGCTGACGTCCTAGTGGATGCTGGGAACTCCGTAAGGACCATGGGGAATAGACGGGCTCCGCAGGAGACTGGGCACTCTAAAAGAAAGATTAGGTACTATCTGGTGTGCACTGGCTCCTCCCTCTATGCCCCTCCTCCAGACCTCAGTTAGATTTCTGTGCCCGGCCGAGCTGGATGCACACTAGGGGCTCTCCTGAGCTCCTAGAAAGAAAGTATATTTTAGGTTTTTTATTTTACAGTGAGACCTGCTGGCAACAGGCTCACTGCAACGAGGGACTAAGGGGAGAAGAAGCGAACCTACCTGCTTGCAGCTAGCTTGGGCTTCTTAGGCTACTGGACACCATTAGCTCCAGAGGGATCGACCGCAGGACCCGTCCTTGGTGTTCGTTCCCGGAGCCGCGCCGCCGTCCCCCTTACAGAGCCAGAAGCATGAAGATGGTCCGGAAAATCGGCGGCAGAAGACTTCAGTCTTCACCAAGGTAGCGCACAGCACTGCAGCTGTGCGCCATTGCTCCTCATGTACACCTCACACTCCGGTCACTGATGGGTGCAGGGCACTGGGGGGGGGGGGGGGGGGGGGGCGCCCTGAGGGCAATATAAACACCTTGGCTGGCAAAATAATCACAATATATAGCCCCAGAGGCTATATATATGTGATAAATACCCCTGCCAGAATCCATAAAAAAGCGGGAGAAAAGTCCGCGAAAAGGGGGCGGAGCTATCTCCCTCAGCACACTGGCGCCATTTTCTCTTCACAGTGCAGCTGGAAGACAGCTCCCCAGGCTCTCCCCTGTAGTTTTCAGGCTCAAAGGGTTAAAAAGAGAGGGGGGGCACTAAATTTAGGCGCAATATTGTATATACAAGCAGCTATTGGGGAAAATTCACTCAGTTATAGTGTTAATCCCCACATTATATAGCGCTCTGGTGTGTGCTGGCATACTCTCTCTCTGTCTCCCCAAAGGGCTTTGTGGGGTCCTGACCTCAGTCAGAGCATTCCCTGTGTGTGTGTGGTGTGTCGGTACGGCTGTGTCGACATGTTTTGATGAGGAGGCTTATGTGGTGACGGAGCAGATGCCGATAAATGTGATGTCGCCCCCTGTGGGGTCAACACCAGAGTGGATGGATAGGTGGAAGGTATTAACCGACAGTGTCAACTCCTTACATAAAAGGCTGGATGACGTAACAGCTATGGGACAGCCGGCTTTTCAGCCCGCGCCTGCCCAGGCGTCTCAAAGGCCATCAGGGGCTCAAAAACGCCCGCTCCCTCAGATGGCAGACACAGATGTCGTCACGGAGTCTGACTCCAGTGTCGACGAGGTTGAGACATATACACAATCCACTAGGAACATCCGTGACTTGATCCCGGCAATAAAAAATGTGTTACACATTTCTGACATTAACCCAAGTACCACTAAAAAAGGGTTTTATGTTTGGGGAGAAAAAGCAGCCAGTGTTTTGTTCCCCCATCAGATGAGTGAATGAAGTGTGTGAAAAAGCGTGGGTTCCCCCGATTAGAAACTGGTAATTTCTAAAAAGTTACTGTTGGCGTACCCTTTCCCGCCAGAGGATAAGTTACGCTGGGAGATATCCCCTAGGGTGGATAAGGCGCTCACACGTTTGTCAAAAAAGGTGGCACTGCCGTCTTAGGATACGGCCACTTTGAAGGTACCTGTTGATAAAAAGCAGGAGGCTATCCTGAAGTCTGTATTTACACACTCAGGTACTAGACTGAGACCTGCAGATATTGCTGCTGCAGCGTGGTCTGTGACCCTGTCAAACAGGGATACTAGTTTGCTAACATAAGAGCATATTAAAGATGTCGTCTTATATATGAAGGATGCACAGAGGGATGTTTGACCGGCTGGCATCCAGAATTAATGTAATGTCCATTCTGTCAGGAGGGTATTAGAGACCCGACACTGGACAGGTGATGCTGACTTTAAAAGGCACATAGATCTGCCTTATAAGGGTGAGGAATTGTTTGGGGATGGTCTCTGGGACCTCGTATCCACAGCAACAGCTGGGAAGAAAATTTTTTACCTCAGGTTTCCTCACAGCCTAAGAAAGCACTGTATTATCAGGTACAGTCCTTTCGGCTTCAGAAAAGCAAGCGGATCAAAGGCACTTCCTTTCTGCACAGAGGCAAGGGAAGAGGGAAAAAGCTGCTCCAGTCAGCCAGTTCCCAGAATCAAAATTCTTCCCCCGCTTCCTCTGAGCCCACCGCATGACGCGGGGACTCCACAGGCGTAGCCAAGTACGGTGGGGGGCCGCCTAAAAAATTTCAGCGATCAGTGGGCTCGCTCACAGGATCCCTGGATCCTTCAAGTAGTATCTCAGGGGTACAAGCTGGAATTCGAGATGTCTCCCCCTGCCGTTTTTCCTCAAATCTGCCTTGCCGACAACTCCCTCGGGCAGGGAGGCTGTGCTAGAGGCAATTCACAAGCTGTATTCCCAGCAGGTGATAGAGTCAAGGTGCCCCTACTTCAACAAGGAGGGGGTTACTATTCCACACTGTTTGTGGTACCGAAACCGGACGGTTCGGTGAGACCCATTTTAAATTTGAAATCCTTGAACACATACATAAAAAAATTCAAGTTCAAGATGGAATCGCTCAGGGCGGTTATTGCAAGCCTGGACGAGGGGGATTACATGGTATCCCTGGACATCAAGGATGCTTACCTGCATGTCCCCATTTACCATCCTCACCAGGAGTACCTCTGATTTGTGGTACAGGATTGCCATTACCAATTCCAGACTCTGCCGTTTGGACTGTCCACGGCACCGAGGGTGTTTACCAAGGTAATGGCAGAAATGATGATACTCCTTCGAAAAAAGGGAGTTTTAATTATCCCGTACTTGGACGTTCTCCTTATAAGGGCGAGGTCCAAGGAGCAGTTGTTGGTCGGAATAGCACTATCTCGGGAAGTGCTACAACAGCACGGATGGATTCTAAACATTCTACAGCTGGTTCCTTCCACACGCCTACTGTTCCTGGGGATGGTTCTGGACACAGAACAGAAAAAAGTGTTTCTCCCGCAGGAGAAAGCCAAGGAGCTGTCATCTCTAGTCAGAAGACCTCCTGAGACCAAAACAGGTATCGGTGCATCACTGCACACGAATCCTCGGAAAAATGGTAGCTTCATACGAAGCAATTCCATTCGGCAGGTTCCATGCAAGAACCTTTCAGTGGGAACTCTTGGACAAGTGGTCGGGATCGCATCTTCAGATGCATCGGCTGATAACCCTGTCTCCAAGGACCAGGGTGTCTCTGCTGTGGTGGCTGCAGAGTGCTCATCTTCTAGAGGGCCGCAGATTCGGCATACAGGACTGGGTCCTGGTGACCACGGATGCCAGCCTTCGAGGCTGGGGGGCAGTCACACAGGGAAGAAATTTCCAAGGACTTTGGTCAAGTCAGGAGTCGTCCCTACACATAAATATTCTGGAACTGAGGGCCATTTACAATGCCCTAAGTCAGGCAAGGCCCCTGCTTCAAAACCAGCCGGTACTGATCCAATCAGACAACATCGCGGCAGTCGCCCATGTAAACCGACAGGGCGGCACGAGAAGCAGGATGGCGATGGCAGAAGCCACAAGGATTCTCCGATGGGCGGAAAATCACGTCGTAGCACTGTCAGCAGTGTTCATTCCGGGAGTGGACAACTGGGAAGCAGACTTCCTCAGCAGACACGACCTACACCCGGGAGAGTGGGGACTTCATCCAGAAGTCTTCAAACTATTGGTAAACCATTGGGAAAGGCCACAGGTGGACATGATGGCGTCCCGCCTCAACAAAAAGCTAAAGAGATATTGCGCCAGGTCAAGGGACCCTCAGGCGATAGCTGTGGACGCTCTAGTGACACCGTGGGTGTACCAGTCGGTTTATGTGTTCCCTCCTCTGCCTCTCATACCAAAGGTTCTGAGAATAATAAGAAGGCGAGGAGTAAGAATGATACTCGTGGTTCCGGATTGGCCAAGAAGAGCTTGGTACCCAGAACTTCAAGAAATGATGTCAGAGGACCCATGGCCTCTACCGCTCAGACAGGATCTGCTACAGCAGGGGCCCTGTCTCTTCCAAGACTTACCGCGGCTGTGTTTGACGGCATGGCGGTTGAATTCCGGATCCTAAAGGAAAAGGGCATTCCAGAGGAAGTCATTCCTACGCTGATAAAAGCCAGGAAAGAAGTAACCGCAAACCATTATCACCGTATTTGGCGAAAATATGTTGCGTGGTGTGAGGCCAGGAAGGCCCCTACAGAGGAATTTCAGCTGGGTCGTTTTCTGCACTTCCTACAGTCGGGAGTGACTATGGGCCTAAAATTGGGTTCCATTAAGGTCCAGATTTCGGCTCTGTCGATTTTCTTCCAGAAAGAACTGGCTTCAATGCCTGAAGTTCAGACATTTGTAAAGGGAGTGCTACATATTCAGCCCCCTTTTGTGCCTCCTGTGGCACCTTGGGATCTCAACGTGGTGTTGAGTTTCCTGAAATCACATTGGTTTGAGCCACTTAAAACTGTGGATCTGAAATTTCTCACGTGGAAAGTGGTCATGTTATTGGCCTTGGCTTCGGCCAGGCGTGTGTCAGAATTGGCGGCTTTGTCATGTAAAAGCCCTTATCTGATTTTCCATATGGATAGGGCAGAATTGAGGACTCGTCCCCAGTTTCTCCCTAAGGTGGTATCAGCTTTTCACTTGAACCAACCTATTGTAGTGCCTGCGGCTACTAGGGACTTGGAAGATTCCAAGTTACTGGACGTAGTCAGGGCCTTGAAAATTTATGTTTCCAGGACGGCTGGAGTCAGGAAAACTGACTCGCTTTTTATCCTGTATGCACCCAACAAACTAGGTGCTCCTGATTCTAAGCAGACTATTGCTCGCTGGATTTGTAGCACAATTCAGCTGGCGCATTCTGCGGCTGGATTGCCGCATCCTAAATCAGTAAAAGCCCATTCCACGAGAAAAGTGGGCTCTTCTTGGGCGGCTGCCCGAGGGGTCTCGGCTTTACAACTTTGCCGAGCTGCAACTTGGTCAGGGGCAAACACGTTTGCTAAATTCTACAAATTTGATACCCTGGCTGAGGAGGACCTTGACTTCTCTCATTCGGTGCTGCAGAGTCATCCGCACTCTCCCGCCCATTTGGGAGCTTTGGTATAATCCCCATGGTCCTTACGGAGTTCCCAGCATCCACTAGGACGTCAGAGAAAATAAGATTTTACTCACCGGTAAATCTATTTCTCGCAGTCCGTAGTGGATGCTGGGCGCCCATCCCAAGTGCGGATTGTCTGCAATACTTGTATATAGTTATTGTTTAACTAAAGGGTTATTGTTGAGCCATCTGTTGAGAGGCTCAGTTATATTTCATACTGTTAACTGGGTATAGTATCACGAGTTATACGGTGTGATTGGTGTGGCTGGTATGAGTCTTACCCGGGATTCAAAATCCTTCCTTATTGTGTCAGCTCTTCCGGGCACAGTATCCTAACTGAGGTCTGGAGGAGGGGCATAGAGGGAGGAGCCAGTGCACACCAGATAGTACCTAATCTTTCTTTTAGAGTGCCCAGTCTCCTGCGGAGCCCGTCTATTCCCCATGGTCCTTACGGAGTTCCCAGCATCCACTACGGACTACGAGAAATAGATTTACCGTTGAGTAAAATCTTATTATGACGCCACTGACTTAGACTATATGACACACACTGTCACTGGCTGTAACCTCCCTCTGACTGCGACTGACTGAACGAGGCTACTGGCAGCTGGCCCGACACACCAAACGTTACGTGACTCGAATCATTCAAACTTATAAATGATTTGAGTCATTGGGCTAGATGCATCATCATTTGGAAAGTGATAAAATGGAGAGTGAAGAAGTACCAGCCAATCAGCTCCTAACTGACATTTTTCAAACACAGCCTGTGACATGTCAGTTAGGAGCTGATTGGCTGGTGCTTTTTCACTCTCCATTTTATCACTCTCCAAGCGATGATGCAGCTAGCCCATTGTGTTGATACATACACTCAGTAGCCATCTCTATTCGCTGCATTCTATCCACTTCTCTATGCCCACTCTTCCGTGGGTGGGGGGGACTACCTGAAAAATTGGGTGTCTCCCACAGAAACCGGAAGAGTAAGCAAGTATGAATTTATCTCTCTCCAAGATTTAATAAATCTCCCCCTAATAAAGTGTTACGTATACTTAAAATACTTATATTTTTAAGATATGGAATGTTGGTGTGGAAATAATGATAACAAAACATTGGCTTCTACTCAGGAGCACAGACAATAAATAAAGCAATTACATTTTATCATGTGCTTTAAGTGTCTATTGTTTGCCTTGTAATTATATATTTTGTGCCTACTGTAGTTCAGCGTTTGCTACATCATTCTGACCATTATTGGTTTCACCTTGGGACAATACCTCTCTTTGTGAAGTTAACCCCTAGAGTAAGAGTAATACATTGGTACCCCTCCATTACCTTATTTTGGGTGGCACGTAGATGACAATTCGAGATAGTGATGCCAAGAGGGGAAGGGGGGCAGGTACTATGTACCCGGGCCCAGGCCTGATAGAGGGGCCCAGCCGGGGCCCAGGTTCCCCCAACCCCTTACCTGGCAGCAGCAGCTGCACCTCTTTTCCTCAGCCCAGCACACACAACTGAATTCTGGACTGTAGTGTGGCCAGGGAGGCACTTAAAGTACTTTTTCTAAGTGTGCAGGGCCGCAACTCCTGTGATTAGGCCACGCCCCCTGAAAAGTACCTGGGTCCGGCCAGGTTCTCTACTGCCCTGGCGGCACATGAGGTCAGCTCTCTGCTCTATCTCATTTAGGGCCTAATTCAGACCTGATTGCAAAAGCAATATCTTTCTCTAATGGACAAAACCATGTGCAGTGCAGGTTTGGCAGATATAACATGTGCAAAGAGAGTTAGATTTGGGTGGGTTATATTGTTTCTGTGCAGGGTAAATACTGGCTGCTTTATTTTTACACTGCAATTTAGATTTCAGTTTGAACACACCCCACCCAAATCTAACTCTCTCTGCACGTTACATCTGCCCCACCTGCAGTGCACATTAGAGATGAGCGGGTTCGGTTTCTCTGAATCCGAACCCGCACGAACTTCATGTTTTTTTCACGGGTCCGAGCAGACTCGGATCCTCCCGCCTTGCTCGGTTAACCCGAGCGCGCCCAAACGTCATCATGACGCTGTCGGATTCTCGCGAGACTCGGATTCTATATAAGGAGCCGCGCGTCGCCGCCATTTTCACACGTGCATTGAGATTGATAGGGAGAGGACGTGGCTGGCGTCCTCTCCATTAGAAATTAGATTAGAAGAGAGAGATTGTGCAGAGTCAGACAGAGTTTACCACAGTGACCAGTGCAGTTGTTGTTAGTTAACTTTTATTTATTTTAATATAATATATCCGTTCTCTGCTATATCCGTTCTCTGCCTGAAAAAAAACGATACACAGCAGCAGCCAGTCACACAGTGTGACTCAGTCTGTGTGCACTCAGCTCAGCCCAGTGTGCTGCACATCAATGTATAAAAGGCAAAGCTTATAATAATTGTGGGGGAGACTGGGGAGCACTGCAGGTTGTTATAGCAGGAGCCCCCAGGAGTACATAATATTATATTAATTTAAAATTAAACAGTGCACACTTTTGCTGCAGGAGTGCCACTGCCAGTGTGACTAGTGGTGACCAGTGCCTGACCACCAGTATAGTAGTATATTGTTGTATGTATTGTATACTATCTCTTTATCAACCAGTCTATATTAGCAGCAGACACAGTACAGTGCGGTAGTTCACGGCTGTGGCTACCTCTGTGTCGGCAGTCGGAACTCGGCAGGCAGTCCGTCCATCCATAATTGTATTACAATATATACCACCTAACCGTGGTATTTTTTTTTCTTTCTTTATACCGTCGTCATAGTGTCATACTAGTTGTTACGAGTATACTACTATCTCTTTATCAACCAGTGTACAGTGCGGTAGTTCACGGCTGTGGCTACCTCTGTGTCGGCAGTCGGCAGGCAGTCCGTCCATCCATAATTGTATTATTATTATAATATATACCACCTAACCGTGGTTTTTTTTTCATTCTTTATACCGTCATAGTGTCATACTAGTTGTTACGAGTATACTACTATCTCTTTATCAACCAGTGTACAGTGCGGTAGTTCACGGCTGTGGCTACCTCTGTGTCGGCAGTCGGCAGGCAGTCCGTCCATCCATAATTGTATTATTATTATAATATATACCACCTAACCGTGGTTTTTTTTTCATTCTTTATACCGTCGTCATAGTGTCATACTAGTTGTTACGAGTATACTACTATCTCTTTATCAACCAGTGTACAGTGCGGTAGTTCACGGCTGTGGCTACCTCTGTGTCGGCAGTCGGCAGGCAGTCCGTCCATCCATAATTGTATTATTATTATAATATATACCACCTAACCGTGGTTTTTTTTTCATTCTTTATACCGTCGTCATAGTGTCATACTAGTTGTTACGAGTATACTACTATCTCTTTATCAACCAGTGTACAGTGCGGTAGTTCACGGCTGTGGCTACCTCTGTGTCGGCAGTCGGCAGGCAGTCCGTCCATCCATAATTGTATTATTATTATAATATATACCACCTAACTGTGGTATTTTTTTTTCTTTCTTTATACCGTCGTCATAGTGTCATACTAGTTGTTACGAGTATACTACTATCTCTTTATCAACCAGTGTACAGTGCGGTAGTTCACGGCTGTGGCTACCTCTGTGTCGGCAGTCGGCAGGCAGTCCGTCCATCCATAATTGTATTATTATTATAATATATACCACCTAACCGTGGTTTTTTTTTCATTCTTTATACCGTCGTCATAGTGTCATACTAGTTGTTACGAGTATACTACTATCTCTTTATCAACCAGTGTACAGTGCGGTAGTTCACGGCTGTGGCTACCTCTGTGTCGGCAGTCGGCAGGCAGTCCGTCCATCCATAATTGTATTATTATTATAATATATACCACCTAACCGTGGTTTTTTTTTCATTCTTTATACCGTCGTCATAGTGTCATACTAGTTGTTACGAGTATACTACTATCTCTTTATCAACCAGTGTACAGTGCGGTAGTTCACGGCTGTGGCTACCTCTGTGTCGGCAGTCGGCAGGCAGTCCGTCCATCCATAATTGTATTATTATTATAATATATACCACCTAACCGTGGTTTTTTTATACCACCTAACCGTGGCAGTCCGTCCATAATTGTATACTAGTATCCAATCCATCCATCTCCATTGTTTACCTGAGGTGCCTTTTAGTTCTGCCTATAAAATATGGAGAACAAAAAAGTTGAGGTTCCAAAATTAGGGAAAGATCAAGATCCACTTCCACCTCGTGCTGAAGCTGCTGCCACTAGTCATGGCCGAGACGATGAAATGCCAGCAACGTCGTCTGCCAAGGCCGATGCCCAATGTCATAGTACAGAGCATGTCAAATCCAAAACACCAAATATCAGAAAAAAAAGGACTCCAAAACCTAAAATAAAATTGTCGGAGGAGAAGCGTAAACTTGCCAATATGCCATTTACCACACGGAGTGGCAAGGAACGGCTGAGGCCCTGGCCTATGTTCATGGCTAGTGGTTCAGCTTCACATGAGGATGGAAGCACTCAGCCTCTCGCTAGAAAACTGAAAAGACTCAAGCTGGCAAAAGCACCGCAAAGAACTGTGCGTTCTTTGAAATCCCAAATCCACAAGGAGAGTCCAATTGTGTCGTTTGCGATGCCTGACCTTCCCAACACTGGACGTGAAGAGCATGCGCCTTCCACTATTTGCATGCCCCCTGCAAGTGCTGGAAGGAGCACCCGCAGTCCAGTTCCTGATAGTCAGATTGAAGATGTCAGTGTTGAAGTACACCAGGATGAGGAGGATATGGGTGTTGCTGGCGCTGGGGAGGAAATTGACCAGGAGGATTCTGATGGTGAGGTGGTTTGTTTAAGTCAGGCACCCGGGGAGACACCTGTTGTCCGTGGGAGGAATATGGCCGTTGACATGCCAGGTGAAAATACCAAAAAAATCAGCTCTTCGGTGTGGAGGTATTTCACCAGAAATGCGGACAACAGGTGTCAAGCCGTGTGTTCCCTTTGTCAAGCTGTAATAAGTAGGGGTAAGGACGTTAACCACCTCGGAACATCCTCCCTTATACGTCACCTGCAGCGCATTCATAATAAGTCAGTGACAAGTTCAAAAACTTTGGGTGACAGCGGAAGCAGTCCACTGACCAGTAAATCCCTTCCTCTTGTAACCAAGCTCACGCAAACCACCCCACCAACTCCCTCAGTGTCAATTTCCTCCTTCCCCAGGAATGCCAATAGTCCTGCAGGCCATGTCACTGGCAAGTCTGACGAGTCCTCTCCTGCCTGGGATTCCTCCGATGCATCCTTGCGTGTAACGCCTACTGCTGCTGGCGCTGCTGTTGTTGCCGCTGGGAGTCGATGGTCATCCCAGAGGGGAAGTCGTAAGCCCACTTGTACTACTTCCAGTAAGCAATTGACTGTTCAACAGTCCTTTGCGAGGAAGATGAAATATCACAGCAGTCATCCTACTGCAAAGCGGATAACTGAGTCCTTGACAACTATGTTGGTGTTAGACGTGCGTCCGGTATCCGCCGTTAGTTCACAGGGAACTAGACAATTTATTGAGGCAGTGTGCCCCCGTTACCAAATACCATCTAGGTTCCACTTCTCTAGGCAGGCGATACCGAGAATGTACACGGACGTCAGAAAAAGACTCACCAGTGTCCTAAAAAATGCAGTTGTACCCAATGTCCACTTAACCACGGACATGTGGACAAGTGGAGCAGGGCAGGGTCAGGACTATATGACTGTGACAGCCCACTGGGTAGATGTATGGACTCCCGCCGCAAGAACAGCAGCGGCGGCACCAGTAGCAGCATCTCGCAAACGCCAACTCTTTCCTAGGCAGGCTACGCTTTGTATCACCGCTTTCCAGAATACGCACACAGCTGAAAACCTCTTACGGCAACTGAGGAAGATCATCGCGGAATGGCTTACCCCAATTGGACTCTCCTGTGGATTTGTGGCATCGGACAACGCCAGCAATATTGTGTGTGCATTAAATATGGGCAAATTCCAGCACGTCCCATGTTTTGCACATACCTTGAATTTGGTGGTGCAGAATTTTTTTAAAAACGACAGGGGCGTGCAAGAGATGCTGTCGGTGGCCAGAAAAATTGCGGGACACTTTCGGCGTACAGGCACCACGTACAGAAGACTGGAGCACCACCAAAAACTACTGAACCTGCCCTGCCATCATCTGAAGCAAGAAGTGGTAACGAGGTGGAATTCAACCCTCTATATGCTTCAGAGGTTGGAGGAGCAGCAAAAGGCCATTCAAGCCTATACAATTGAGCACGATATAGGAGATGGAATGCACCTGTCTCAAGTGCAGTGGAGAATGATTTCAACGTTGTGCAAGGTTCTGATGCCCTTTGAACTTGCCACACGTGAAGTCAGTTCAGACACTGCCAGCCTGAGTCAGGTCATTCCCCTCATCAGGCTTTTGCAGAAGAAGCTGGAGGCATTGAAGAAGGAGCTAACACGGAGCGATTCCGCTAGGCATGTGGGACTTGTGGATGCAGCCCTTAATTCGCTTAACAAGGATTCACGGGTGGTCAATCTGTTGAAATCAGAGCACTACATTTTGGCCACCGTGCTCGATCCTAGATTTAAAGCCTACCTTGGATCTCTCTTTCCGGCAGACACAGGTCTGCTGGGGTTGAAAGACCTGCTGGTGACAAAATTGTCAAGTCAAGCGGAACGCGACCTGTCAACATCTCCTCCTTCACATTCTCCCGCAACTGGGGGTGCGAGGAAAAGGCTCAGAATTCCGAGCCCACCCGCTGGCGGTGATGCAGGGCAGTCTGGAGCGACTGCTGATGCTGACATCTGGTCCGGACTGAAGGACCTGACAACGATTACGGACATGTCGTCTACTGTCACTGCATATGATTCTCTCAACATTGATAGAATGGTGGAGGATTATATGAGTGACCGCATCCAAGTAGGCACGTCACACAGTCCGTACTTATACTGGCAGGAAAAAGAGGCAATTTGGAGGCCCTTGCACAAACTGGCTTTATTCTACCTAAGTTGCCCTCCCACAAGTGTGTACTCCGAAAGAGTGTTTAGTGCCGCCGCTCACCTTGTCAGCAATCGGCGTACGAGGTTACATCCAGAAAATGTGGAGAAGATGATGTTCATTAAAATGAATTATAATCAATTCCTCCGCGGAGACATTGACCAGCAGCAATTGCCTCCACAAAGTACACAGGGAGCTGAGATGGTGGATTCCAGTGGGGACGAATTGATAATCTGTGAGGAGGGGGATGTACACGGTGATATATCGGAGGGTGAAGATGAGGTGGACATCTTGCCTCTGTAGAGCCAGTTTGTGCAAGGAGAGATTAATTGCTTCTTTTTTGGGGGGGGTCCAAACCAACCCGTCATATCAGTCACAGTCGTGTGGCAGACCCTGTCACTGAAATGATGGGTTGGTTAAAGTGTGCATGTCCTGTTTTGTTTATACAACATAAGGGTGGGTGGGAGGGCCCAAGGATAATTCCATCTTGCACCTCTTTTTTCTTTTCTTTTTCTTTGCATCATGTGCTGATTGGGGAGGGTTTTTTGGAAGGGACATCCTGCGTGACACTGCAGTGCCACTCCTAGATGGGCCCGGTGTTTGTGTCGGCCACTAGGGTCGCTAATCTTACTCACACAGCTACCTCATTGCGCCTCTTTTTTTCTTTGCGTCATGTGCTGTTTGGGGAGGGTTTTTTGGAAGGGACATCCTGCGTGACACTGCAGTGCCACTCCTAGATGTGCCCGGTGTTTGTGTCGGCCACTAGGGTCGCTAATCTTACTCACACAGTCAGCTACCTCATTGCGCCTCTTTTTTTCTTTGCGTCATGTGCTGTTTGGGGAGGGTTTTTTGGAAGGGACATCCTGCGTGACACTGCAGTGCCACTCCTAGATGGGCCCGGTGTTTGTGTCGGCCACTAGGGTCGCTTATCTTACTCACACAGCGACCTCGGTGCAAATTTTAGGACTAAAAATAATATTGTGAGGTGTGATGTGTTCAGAATAGGCTGAAAATGAGTGTAAATTATGTTTTTTGAGGTTAATAATACTTTGGGATCAAAATTACCCCCAAATTCTATGATTTAAGCTGTTTTTTAGGGTTTTTTGAAAAAAACACCCGAATCCAAAACACACCCGAATCCGACAAAAAAAATTCGGTGAGGTTTTGCCAAAACGCGGTCGAACCCAAAACACGGCCGCGGAACCGAACCCAAAACCAAAACACAAAACCCGAAAAATTTCCGGCGCTCATCTCTAGTGCACATGGGCCCTCATTCCGAGTTGATCGCACGTAGCAACTTTTTGCTGCTCGTGCGATCAACTTGACGCCACGTATGGGGGAGTATATTTTAGCATAGCAGGGCTGCGATCGCTTGTGCAGCCCTGCTATGCTAAAAAAGTTTCCTGCAAAACAAGACCAGGGTCAGACTTACTTACCGTGTGTGATGGATCCAGCGACGAAGGTCCCGGACTGACATCAGACATCCGCCCTCCAAACGCCTGGACACACCTGCTTTCAGATCTCCACACTCGGAAAGCGGTGAGTATCTGCCCTGGAACGCCTCCCCGCTGTCAA
Source organism: Pseudophryne corroboree (assembly GCF_028390025.1). Classification (NCBI taxonomy): domain Eukaryota; kingdom Metazoa; phylum Chordata; class Amphibia; order Anura; family Myobatrachidae; genus Pseudophryne; species Pseudophryne corroboree. Next base: position 722,277,035 of record NC_086448.1, on the reverse strand, counting down.
TCTTCTTGCGATTGCGCTAGCGATCACTTCCTTCTCTCTTCTGTTCATTGCCTGGCGACGGCTGTCGCCGGGCAACGACGCACGTGCGCATTGCGGGTGCCACGCATGCGCAGTTCCGACCCGTTTGCACTGCAGTGAAGAACCGCTGCTTGCGAACGGGTCGGAATGACCCCCATGGTTTTGCCCATTAGAGAAAAAGTTTGCTGTTGCGATCAGGTCTGAATTAGGCCCAAAGGGGTCTATTTACCAAGACTTGGAAGGAGCTCCTAACTGCCTTGTCACTTTCTGGGTTTAAAAAATGACAGTTATGAGCTGATCGGCTGGTACTTTATCTCCGTCCACTTTACCTCCATCCAGTGCTTAGTAAATAGACCCCTTAGTCTCATAAATATAAAGCAAGTAAAATTTGTAGAAACTAATGGAAAGTGACACAACATTACAGAGGATTGTCATCATACCAAGAGGTTGTTTCAGGGATCTACTGGTCTGTCATATCTGTCAGCTGATGGACCTATTGTCCTCTAATGTCCAATCTACCCAACATCTCTAGTCAGGCTGCTTCTGACAATACCGCCTGATTGTTCCACTACTAATGAAGCCAGACCACTAATACCTAACTTCTACAGTTCCCTAAAACCTCCATCTACATTAACCTGACATATTCCAAGAGTCTGGGAAGTCTTCTATCATCCGCATTATTACGGTACTTGAAAGGATCTGAATTCTCTACAGATGTAAAAACCAAAATCCCATAAAGATAATCTAAATCCCATGGAAAGGATAGTAATGAGGCAGCTTAAGAACAATGCTTACATCATTATAAAGTAAGCAAATAAGGAGGAAGGGCAGCTGTACTCTGCTAAGAATAAAATAACAGTGAATGCATGAATGTTTCCCAAGTTTCCACATTTCCCTTTTTACCCTAGTGAGTGATTAAATATTTATCCTAAAAAACTTAGAATATCAGTGTTCTGCAACTAGCAAATGATTTTCCTCACATTACTCTTTGGTTTGTCACGGACTTGCACATTATGGGCCTGATTCAGATTAGTACATAAACTATCGGGCGCAGGATCCGTTCTGCGTATGTGCAGAATAGGTCCTGCGTGATAACTCGCAGCCCCCCTTCCCACTGACATAGAAACATAGAATTTGACAGCAGGTAAGAACTACTTGGCTCGGATTATGGGGGTAATTCTGAGTTGATCGCAGCAGCAAGTTTGTTAGCAATTGGGCAAAACCATGTGCACTGCAGGGGAGGCAGATATAACATGTGCAGAGAGAGTTAGATTTGGGTGGGTTATATTGTTTCTGTGCAGGGTAAATACTGGCTGCTTTATGTTTACACTGCAATTTAGATTTCAGTTTGAACACGCCACACCCAAATCTAACTCTCTCTGCACGTTATATCTGCCTCTCCTGCAGTGCACATGGGTGGTCATTCCGAGTTGTTCGCTCGGTAATTTTCTTCGCATCGCAGCGATTTTCCGCTAACTGCGCATGCGCAATGTTCGCACTGCGACTGCGCCAAGTAAATTTGCTATGCAGTTAGGTATTTTACTCACGGCATTACGAGGTTTTTTCTTCGTTCTGGAAATCGGAGTGTGATTGACAGGAAGTGGGTGTTTCTGGGCGGAAACTGGCCGTTTTATGGGTGTGTTAAAAAACGCTACCGTTTCTGGGAAAAACGCGGGAGTGGCTGGAGAAACGGAGGAGTGTCTGGACGAACGCTGGGTGTGTTTGTGACGTCAAACCAGGAACGACAAGCACTGAACTGATCGCACTGGAAGAGTAAGTCTCGAGCTACTCAGAAACTGCAAAGAAATTTCTATTCGCAATTTTGAGAACCTTTCGTTCGCAATTTTGATAAGCTAAGATTCACTCCCAGTAGGCGGCGGCTTAGCGTGTGCAATGCTGCTAAAAGCAGCTTGCGAGCGAACAACTCGGAATGAGAGCCATGGTTTTGCCCAACTGCTAACAAATTTGATGCTGCGATCAACTCAGAATTAGGCCCCATATACGTAATCCCACTGGGTGGGAAGCAGATTGTCAGTATCCCAACACGGTATACAGTATACAGGTTCTATTCCCACTCTATGGATGTCGTGGACACCCACGAGTGGAAATAGCTTCTGTGCGCCAGTATTCAAGCTGTCGGCGTTGCCGGCTGTCGGCATCCTGCCCGCCGGGATCCCGACAGCCGGCAAATTGAATGGATCCCCTTGGCCCATCTAGTCTGCCCTGACATGCTTCAGCGTTTGGGAGGCGGAGTAGGGGTGGCATCCTGGACCGTTCTACACAATAAAGCTTCGGCTTACACAGACTGGCAGTGGGCAGCGAGTGGTTGTGATGATAGTCCGATGCTGCGTCATTGGATCGCAGATGCTGGCAGGAGGCATCTATTTCATACAGATAACTTCTACGGCATTTGAATGTTAGTTGTACGGTATTGCAGATTGAAATCAGGCCCTATCTCCACTCTGGTAACCACCCCTTGCTTTCACCTACAACAGTGCTTATCAACTGCAGTACAACCAACAGGTCATGTTTTGTGGATTTCTATAATGATGCACAGGGTCAGTAATTATCCCACTTGCTTCCATAGACAGAAATTCTCAAAACATGACAAGTTAGGAATACTTGAGGGTTGAGAACCTCAGATATACAAGACTTCTTCCTTGGTTGCAATTACCAAACATGTCTGGTTAGACTTCTTTCAATCCTTTTTTTATTCCTATATACCACCTTTTTTTTTTTTTAAATAAAGTATTTTTATTTCGAAGGAGAGTAGTTTGCATACAGACATTGCATAACAGGAACACATTAAACACGTAATGACATGTCCTCATCGGGGAACAGCATTCACTTTCGACTTATTTTCAAACTATGTCATTTGCTCATAGGCGCATAGGAATGTACAGTTATATATACCATTATTTTGCATTATCCGTACACTCTAGTATTCATGAAATCTCATTATACTTTGTTTTGTTTCCCCCCCCCCCCCTCAAATATAACTCTTACGGACAATCCGTCCGAGTAAAACCCTTTAAAAGAGAAGAAAACAATCAGAAACCAAACACAGAGAACCCCAGAAATAAAAAAAATTAAAAAAACAAAGAGACAAAAAACATTATGGGGAAGAGGACGCATTGGGGGATACTAGCACTCTAAATCCTACCCTGTCCAGATGGGCACAGAGCCACTCTCTCATTCACAACCCATTGGGTGAGAGGGAAGCCTATGGCCCTAGAAGATCATAACTTGGCAAATCCAGGACCTGTTAGTAACCCTATCACCATTAAGTTGTAGGGTCTGGGACGGAGTATATGGATTCCAGCCATGGAGACCAAATTCTTTCAAATTTAGCGGAGGCATTGTGTTTCATATAAATGTATCGTTCCTTAAAAACAGTGTCGTTTATTAGTGCCTTAAGAGCGGGGATTGTAGGGCCCTTAGGGGCCATCCATAGCCTCGCAATGCTCACCTTCGCCATTGCACATATGTTGCGAGCATATAAGCCCTCTGGACCAGACACAAAGTCAGAGCTACCCATTCCCAGGATGCAAAATTGCGGAGTAAGCATGGCCTCGTCCACCCCTGTGTTCCCCAGAATCGATCCGACCCCCGCCCAGAAAGCCCGCAACACCGGACAATCCCAAATGAGGTGCCAAAAAGTACCTGCAGTCATCCCACACTTAGGGCAGTCACCCACACGACCAGTCTCGAATTTGGCCAGTCTGGCCGGGGTCATATATATTCTATGCAAAAGGAAGTATTGTATCTGTTGATACCTGATGGATTTGGTAACCGTGCACGGAGTTTCCAAAGCAAGGGCCCAGTTCTCTTCATCTATGGGGCCCAGATCCTGCTCCCATTTGACACGGAGACGTGTCAAAGGATCTATATGGAGTTTGGCGAGTAGATAACCATAAGCATGGGAAATCATCTTAACTCGACCCAGCATACTTACAAAGGTCTTAATGGGAAATGGTATAATTTTAGGGGGGGAATTGGCGAATTGGGACTGCAAGGCATGTCTGAGCTGGAGGTATCTAAAAAAATAGGAGTTAGGCAAATTAAACTCATCTTTTAGTTGTTGGAAGGATTTGAGCGTATTATCCGTATACAGGTGATTTATGGAAATCACTGATTTAGGGGCCCAAACTTCCCTCCCCTCGAGCGCATACAGTTCAGGGAGCCATTTAGAATACCAGAGGGGGGTGTCCGGGTCCAATCCATCAAATTTCAAAAGAATTTTTAGTGCCTGCCACACCTTCATGGCTTGGTATATAAGAGGAGGGAGGAACCGGGCCAAGCTCCCACTCAGCAACACCTGCAGGGGGGATAAGTCGGGGAAGTAGCATTGGACAAATACCCAGTGTAGAGAAGTGACGCCAGTATCCTGCAACCATGCACTAATATGAGACAGCTGAGCGGCATAGTAGTACATCTGAAAGTTTGGCAAGGCCAGACCTCCGTCGCTGCGCAGCCTGGTGAGAGTGTTCAGTTGTATTCTAGGACGTTTGCTAGCCCATATTAAAGAAGACAGGACACTATTCAATTTTCTAAAGAAGGATGGATGAATATATACAGGGGATTGCAGAACCACATATAGAATCTTAGGTAGTATTATCATTTTTACGAGGCTGACCCTGCCAGATACAGTCAATGGAAGCTTACACCAAGTCTTGGATTTACGAGTAATTTGTTGCATGATCGGATCAAGGTTCAAAGGTGTAAAGTCAGAGGGGTCATTGGTTACCTGAATCCCAAGATATTTAAATTTCGCCGTCCAGCATAGCGGTAGGGAGATTTTAGGAGCAGCAGGGGGGGGGGCCAATCACAGGCATAATAGAGGACTTAGACCAGTTAATATGAAGGCCTGAATATACACCGAACTCCTCAATCAATTGCAACACTGTAGGCATAGACCTGGTGTAATCCTGCAGAAACAACAGCATGTCGTCAGCGTAAAGGGCAATCCTATCCTCACGAGGGCCGGTATGAATGCCCACCACGCCTGGGTGGGACCTTATTAGACAGGCCAAGGGTTCGATGGCCAGGGCAAACAAGGTTGGGGACAGAGGACATCCCTGCCTGGTCCCGCGAAACAGGCGGAACGAGGGAGAGATATAGCCATTCACTGAGATCCTGGCAGTCGGGTGCTGATAAAGCAATTTAATCCATTTTATAAAATTAGGCCCGAAACCCATAGCTGTCATGACCTCCCATAGATAGGACCACTCGATACTGTCAAATGCCTTGGCGGCATCCAGTGAGACCACTACCGAGTCAGAGGGGAAGTCATATGGGATTTGTAAAATGGTATATAATCTACGTAGGTTAATAGAAGTGGACATCCCTGGCATAAAGCCGGTCTGGTCGGAGTGGATAATGGAAGTAATTACGGTGTTGAGTCGAACTGCTAAAATCTTTGCCAGGATCTTAGCGTCAGTGGGAATCAATGATATCGGTCTATAGGATTCTGGGGATCTAGGGTCTTTTCCGGGCTTCGGGATCACTATAATAATCGCCTCCGCCATAGAGGGGGGAAGTTGATCATTAACAAAAATATCAGAATACAGGGCGTGAAGCCTAGGACCGAAGAAATCAATGTGGGTCTTGTATACCTCTGAGGGGATGCCGTCATAGCCCGGTGCCTTGCCGCTGGGAGACAAGCCAATAGCCGCCGTTACCTCTTCCAGAGTTAAGGGTGCCTCCAGCATCTCAGAGGCCTCCGGGGGGAGTGTGGGTAGGGGAATATTACTTAAATAAGCGGAGAGGTCTGATGTCGAGTCTACCAGTTGTGAACTGTAGACCTCAGCATAGTAGGAGCGGAATAGCTGCGCAATTTCCGGCGTGGTGTTCACAAGGGCGCCATCGCTACCGGTCATCTGAGCAATTGTAGAACCTGGGCGGTCACTGTGCACCAATCGAGCCAACAGGCCACCTGGCCTATCGCCCTGCATGTAAATATTAGTAGCCTGAAATAGAAGCGAGCGCGAGTTTTTATCAGACAGATGAGCCACCCATGCCGACTGGGCCGCCAGCCAGCGCACCTTCAGCGCAGGGGTGCCATCCACCAAGTATCTAGATTCCAAATCCCTGGCGTCACTCTCAAGGGCTCGCTCTCTCTCCCTGCAGGACATTTTGAGGGCAGAAATACGTCTAATATACGTTCCCCTTAGGAATGCCTTAAATGAATCCCAAACCACTGTTCCGGGGGCCGAGCCTACATTGTCAGTAAAGTATCCCTCCCACTGAGTCACCTGGTCAGAGCAGTCACCTATTTGCAGCAGCCAGGAAGGATGCAGTTTCCAATAAGATTGACCACTCTGGCTCACCATAGCGAGAGTCAACACCATAGGGGAGTGATCAGATATACCCCGGGCCTCGTATTGGACGTCAACCACCCTAGGAAGAAGAACGGGGGAGAGTAGGGTCAGATCGATCCTGGAGAACGAACCATGCGTGCCAGAGAAGCATGAAAACTGTCTAGTCGTAGGGTGCCGAGCTCTCCACACATCCACCCACTGCAAATTATTCAGAAAATCAGCAAATTTAGTAGGACTAGAGCGGACCCCAGCAGCCTGCGGAGAGCGCCATCTGTCTAAAGCTAAATTCATGACATTGTTAAAGTCACCCAAGCAGATTTCCGGGGTGTCCGGAGAGGAGGCTATGAATGAAGCGGCTTGCTGTAGTACATCGTACGAGAATGGGGGGGGGATATAAACCGCCAGTATGTAGTAGGGTTGGGAACTTAGTCTACATTCAAGGAACACAAATCGACCGTATTTGTCAGTCTTGACCGATACCAGCTCAAATTGGACCGATTTCTTTATCAGGATTGACACACCCCTGGAGGAAGAGGAGTGAGAAGCGTGATAGGCCCAGCCCACCCAGGGTCTTCTAAGTGACAGTAACCTATTCCCCTCCAAGTGAGTCGCGCAGAGACATGCAACATCCGGGCCATATTTCCGAAGTGTAGTTAATACTAAGGAACGCTTTATCTTATTATTTAAACCTCGAACATTCCATGTCAGAAATTTCAAATTAGCCATAGATCTGGTAATATTCTATGTAGTAACCTAAAGATACAGTCCAGCAAATATTCCTGGAAATTGTTAGTGAGGGCAATAACAGTGCTATACTACTCAATCCCTGATTCTTAATCGACAGTATCCAATGCATCAGACATACTTCCCACATCAAAATTAATGTACTCCAAAACAAATTTAAGCATGAGAAAAATAACAAACTATAGAAAGAAAAAAACTTGTGTAAGGCACAGCAACAAGCTGTTCGCTGAACTCTCCCCCCCTCCCCGTATACCACCCCTAACTTCGGCATACTTAAATCCCAAACTATCGTTTCTATCTCTCAAGGGCTAAATACTACACAAAACCCTTAACCAAAGTCAAGCGATCAAGAGAAAGAAAAGAAAAGTCCTGAGCCACCAACGCCAAGGGGGGGCTCCCTGGACAATGGGTAGATGCCTCTGGTGGTCCCAACCGATCATTAGACAGTGCAGGGCCTCAATCCGGGGCCATCTGGCGTGCTCCCGGAGCATATCTGTCCAGCCATTGGGCCGCCTCTCTAGGGGAATTGAAGAATTTGGTTTCCCCGTCCGCTACCACCCGGAGTCGGGAGGGGAATAGCATAGAGTAGGAGACGTTCAGGTCTCTGAGGCGCCTCTTGATAGGCATAAACTGGGCTCGATCCTTCTGGACTTCCGCGGCAAAATCAGGAAAAGCAGACACGGTAACCCCGTTTCTGGTAAGGGGGCCTTTTGTGCGTCCCAACCGGAGGACCGAGTCACGGTCCTTATAATGCAGAAATTTGGCGATGAAGGTGCGCGGAGGGGCGCCAGGAGGTAGAGGACGAGATGGTATCCGGTGTGCACGCTCCACCGTAAACTGTGCCGTGAAGGATTCAGCGCCGTACAGTTCCTTAAGCCATGACTCCAGGAAGACCTCAGGCTGGGAGCCCTCCTCCTTCTCCGGCAGGCCCACAAATCGCACATTATTTCTACGCAGCCGACCCTCCATGTCTAGTAATTTGGATTGAAGGGATGTTACTTGCTGGGTTACCGTGGAAATAGATTGTTTCATAGGACCGCACATATCCTCCAGATTCGAGACACGGGTTTCTGCCTCTCCCACTCTCTCTCGTATGCGCTGGACGTCCTGCCGAAGCAGCGAGAGATCACACTGCACTTTCTCCATCTTATCTGAAAGACGCTGTTCCGATCCAGCTATTGCCTCCAGCACTTGTTGAAGAGATGGAGCTGCGGGTGTGTTAGGGGATTCAGCAGCTGTTGCAGATGGGGAGTAGGAGTGGGACGGAGAGGCCCCCTGCGAAGCGGCCTGCGAGGCCCGTTGGTTTAGTGGGTTAGGTTGTCTGGCAAATTTCTCCAGCTTCGCCGCAGCCGTGCGCTGGCCGTCCCGAACCATGACGGACAATAGGTAGTAACAGACACTCCGGTATAATCTCAGGTCAAAAGCGTAGAAGGAGACTTCAGCAATGAGTGAATTTTAGGGTTGTAATAAGCAGAAACACATCTGCAGCTGGTCTCCAAAGTAGTAGGCAAATGTAAAAGAAAGTACTGGTAGCGTCCCAGAATATAGGTGAGAGCAGGAGCGATGCAGTTATTTAGTATGTAAAATAAGACAGCAACTGAAGTCAAAGTGTAATTTGATCCCAGGACGTAGAAGTCACTCACCAGTTACATATCAGTCAGCCTTTAAGTGAGAGTGTTCCCTCTATGACTGGAAGCAGCAGTCCAGAGCAGTGGGGCCGGGAATCTCCAAAATTGAGGCCGGGGATCCGGAGGAGGTATAGGCCGCAAATCCGGAAGTCTGTCTCCTCGGCCGTACAGACCCCGGGGAGAGCGGGGAAATCGCCTGCCGGTGCCCTGCAGCGTAGGGAAGAAAAGCAGGGTATTCAGGCACACCAAAGGGGCCAGGATATTACAGGAGGATGTTTAATCCAGGGAGCTCCCGGGATCTGCTTCCTACTCCTGTGCTGCCGTGGCCACGCCCCCCTATATACCACCTTTTTACTCATGTCTACCAAATCCCACTTATACTGCTCTCTCTATCCTGGATTCCAAGGAACAAAGATATACAAGACTTCTTCCTTGGTTGCAATTACCAAACATGTCTGGTTAGACTTCTTTCAATCCTTTTTTTATTCCTATATACCACCTTTTTACTCATGTCTACCAAATCCCACTTATACTGCTCTCTCTATCCTGGATTCCAAGGAACAAAGATATACAAGACTTCTTCCTTGGTTGCAATTACCAAACATGTCTGGTTAGACTTCTTTCAATCCTTTTTTTATTCCTATATACCACCTTTTTACTCATGTCTACCAAATCCCACTTATACTGCTCTCTCTATCCGGGATTCCAAGGAACAGTGGGGATCCGAGTCCACCCGAGCTGCAGCTCAATTGTTCCTGCCAGAATCGGATCCCATGTCAAGACCTAACATCATCTTTCCGGTGTCGGATTCTTGCAGGACTAGGATTCCATATAAGGTGCAACAGCCAGGACTCAGCGCCATTTCACTGATGCACACTTCTGTGTGCTGCAATATACTCTGCTGTTTTGGCTGAGCTGTGTCCAGAGACTCCAGACTAAGTGCCAGTGACTATGTACATAATGGCACGCTGCTGTTTGCTGCACTATACTCTGCTGTTATGGCTGTGATTTGTCCAGAGACTCCAGACTAAGTGGCTGTGCATAGTGACTGTGTATATAGAGGCACACTGCTGTATGTTGCACTGTACTCTGCTGATTTGGCTGTGCTGTGTCCAGAGACTCCAGACTAAGTGGCTGTGCAGTATAGTTACTGTGTATAAGAGCATGCTGCTGTATACTGCGCTATACTCTGCTGTAAATTGTACAGTTTGGTGCGCTTTACCTTAGTGCGCTTTGTTCACGTGCATCTACAAGTCCTGTGATACACGCAGTTTGAACCGAGCTGCAAGTTAAAAATAGAAAAATAAAAAAATATATATTTCTATTGTTTGTACTGAATGTATGTATGTATGTATGTATGTATGTATGTGTGTGTATATATATATATATATATATATATATAATATGTGTTAGGTTCGGCACTCCAGTATATGAGACAAGATAGCTGTCCCCGGTGCCCTCACTTCCCAAGCGGTATGTAGTCTGTGTTCAATGTGCGGCACTCGGGTCTTAAGGAGTTCAGCGTAACCACGGCATACAAATCAACGTTTCAATTTTATCAAAAAGGCATCCTGATGACAATTTTTTTATAAAATTGAAATGTCGATTTGTATGCCGTGGTTACGTTGAACTCCTTAAGACTTGAGTGCCGCACATTGAACACAGACTAACACACATATATATATATATATAAAATCCAAGTTGGGGAGTGCACTCACCAGTCCATTCTTAGGATTATCAACATTTTATTGCAGCATAGATACAGGAATCACACCGATGTTTCGGTCACCCCTGGGACCTTTGTCAAAAGTCCCAGGGGAGACCAAAACGTCGGTGTGATTCCTGTATCTATTCTATACTGCAATAAAATTTAGATGATTTTAAGAATGGACTGGTGAGTGCACTCCCTAACTCGGATTAAATATTCGTGAGTGATGATTGCTTTCTTCAGCTCATGAGGATTGAGTGCCAGCCCAGGAAGTTGATTCCTTTATGTGTGTGCTGACATTCTTTGGAACACATATAGATAGATAGATAGATAGATAGATAGATAGATAGATAGATAGATAGATAGATAGATAGTTAGATAGATAGATAAAATCAATTGAAGATATCCGCACCCATATAATTAGCAAGCAACTGCGTGGTGCTCCATCAGGATCCAAAACTATCAATCAATAAAAAGAATATAAATGGGCACTCAATATCCAAAAAATGACATTTAATTGAAGAAAAAAGTCTCTTTATTTACTCACAGACCATAGAAAAGGACAAGTGTGCATATATTGTCGACGTGACATTTAGATCCCAAAAGAACCATCATCAGGACCAGCAGCAATGCATCCTATCTCCAAAGCTGCAGGAGAGCAGACTGAAGAACCATCACCACCAACACACATATATATACCAAAATCAATCACCCAGAATTCCCTGTCTCAACAACCAATGCATCATGGGATATCAAAAGCAGCAACATATCTAGTAAGTATTTATAAAACACTATAAAACAGCACAGTATCAGCAATAATGTCAGCGCAACTGCGCTATACCCATACATATCCAACATATTATAAAATCTTAGCTAGAAGCGCTGAAATGTATTAATTAGCCACAGCCGGAAACGGCCGAATCCGGAAGTAAAGCTGTGTTATGTGCCAAGTCAGTCCCTGGGGTTCCCTGTCTCATAACCTAGTATTGATTAATGATTGATGTATTATGTTGCTGTTGTGGATACACCCGGGAGGTCCGGGCCGCTGCCGATAGATTTGTGGGACTGTATATATTTGTTTTCAATATGGAACGCATGGTACTTCCGGTTGCGTTCCACCCTGTTGCTGGGATACTATAATACTTCCGGCCGCGGCTATCTATAGCCGGTGATTGACAGAGCCGTGGTGTTGTTGTTATGAGCAGTCTGTCTGTGGAACGCATGATACTTCCGGATGCGTTCCACGGCTTTACTTCCGGATTCGGACGTCTCCGGCCGTGGCTAATTAATACATTTCAGCGCTTCTAGCTAAGACAATATTGTAAGCTGTGATATAGTCAAAATAGACTGTAAATGACTGGAAATTAATGTTATTGAGGTTAATAATACTCTAAGAACAAAAAAAGCCCAGATTATGTGATTTTATCTTTTTTTTGTCAATTTAAAAAAAAAAATGCAAATCCAAAACCAGTCAACGCAATTTGGCAAATCCAAAGCTAAACAATGAATCAGAGCCAAATCCAGCAAAAATTATCCAACGCACATCTCTACTCACTGGTAAACTAACTAATCCCACCTATACTACTCACACTAGTACACTAACTAATCCCACCTATACTACTCACACTAGTACACTAACTAATCCCACCTATACTACTCACACTATTACACTAACTAACCCCACCTATACTACTCACACTAGTACACTAACTAATCCCACCTATTCTACTCACACTAGTACACTAACTAATCCCACCTATACTACTCACACTATTACACTAACTAATCCCACCTATACTACTCACACTATTACACTAATTAAACCCACCTATACTACTCATACTAGTACACTAACTAATCCCACTTATACTACTCACACTATTACACTAACTAATCCCACCTATACTACTCACACTATTACACTAACTAATCCCACCTATACTACTCACACTATTACACTAATTAAACCCACCTATACTACTCACACTAGTACACTAATCCCACCTATACTACTCACACTAGTACACTAACTAATCCCACCTATACTACTCACACTAGTATACTAACTAATCCCACCTATACTACTCACACTAGTACACTAACCCCACCTATACTACTCACACTAGTATACTAACTAATCCCACCTATACTACTCACACTATTAAACTAACTAACCCCACCTATACTACTCACACTATTACACTAACTAACCCCACCTATACTACTCACACTATTACACTAACTAATCCTACCTATACTACTCACACTAGTACACTAACTAATCCCACCTATACTACTCACACTAGTATACTAACTATTCACACCTATAATACTCACACTATTACACTAACTAATCCCACCTATACTACTCACACTATTACACTAACTAATCCCACCTATACTACTCACACTATTACGCTAACTAATCCGACCTATACTACTCTCACTATTACGCTAAATAGTCCCACCTATACTACTCACACTATTACACTAACTAATCCCACCTATACTACTCACACTATTACACTAACTAATCCCACCTATACTACTCACACTATTACACTAACTAATCCCACCTATACTACTCACACCTATACTGCTCACACTATTACACTAATCCCACCTATACTACTCAAACCCGTACACTAATTAATCCCACCTATACTACTCACGCTATTACACTAACTATTCACATCTATAATACTCACACTATTACACTAACTAATCCCACCTATACTACTCACACTATTACACTAACTAATCCCACCTATACTACTCACACTATTACACTAACTAATCCTACCTATACTACTCACACTATTACACTAACTAATCCTACCTATACTACTCACACTATTACACTAACTAATCCCACCTATACTACTCACACTATTACACTAACTAATCCCACCTATACTACTCACACTAGTACACTAATCCCACCTATACTACTCACACTAGTATACTAACTAATCCCACCTATACTACTCACACTAGTACACTAACCCCACCTATACTACTCACACTAGTATACTAACTAATCCCACCTATACTACTCACACTATTACACTAACTAACCCCACCTATACTACTCACACTATTACACTAACTAACCCCACCTATACTACTCACACTATTACACTAACTAATCCTACCTATACTACTCACACTATTACACTAACTAATCCCACCTATACTACTCACACTAGTACACTAACTAATCCCACCTATACTACTCACACTAGTACACTAACTATTCACACCTATAATACTCACACTATTACACTAACTAATCCCACCTATACTACTCACGCTATTACACTAACTAATCCCACCTATACTACTCACACTATTACACTAACTAATCCAACCTATACTACTCACACTATTACATTAACTAATCCGACCTATACTACTCTCACTATTACGCTAAATAGTACCACCTATTCTACTCACACTATTACACTAACTAATCCCACCTATACTACTCACACTATTACACTAACTAATCCCACCTATACTACTCACACTATTACACTAACTAATCCCACCTATACTGCTCACACCTATACTGCTCACACTATTACACTAATCCCACCTATACTACTCAAACCCGTACACTAATTAATCCCACCTATACTACTCACACTATTACACTAACTATTCACACCTATAATACTCACACTATTACACTAACTAATCCCACCTATACTACTCACACTATTACACTAACTAATCCCACCTATACTACTCACACTATTACACTAACTAATCCCACCTATACTGCTCACACTATTACACTAATCCCACCTATACTACTCAAACCCGTACACTAACTAATCCCACCTATACTACTCACGCTATTACACTAACTATTCACACTTATACTACTCAAACCCATACACTAACTAATCCCACCTATACTACTCACGCTATTACACTAACTATTCACACTTATACTACTCAAACCCGTACACTAACTAATCCCACCTATACTACTCACACTATTACACTAACTATTCACACCTATAATACTCACACTATTACACTAACTAATCCCACCTATACTACTCACACTATTACACTAACTAATCCCACCTATACTACTCACACTAGTACACTAATCCCACCTATACTACTCACACTAGTACACTAACTAATCCCACCTATACTGCTCACACTATTACACTAATCCCACATATACTACTCAAACCCGTACACTAATTAATCCCACCTATACTACTTACACTAGTAAACTAACTAATCCCACCCATACTACTTATACTAGTGAATAAATATGTACGCTGACCCCCATGTTTTGGTTTGGATCTGGATTCATCTTCGTGTTTTGATTTTGCAAAACCATGCTCAAGTGTTTTGGTTTTGGATCTGTATTTTTACAAATATTGCAAAAAACAGCTAAAATTACATAATTTGGGCTTGTTTCTGTTCCTACAGTGGTTATTTACCTCAATAACATTAATTTCCAGTCATTTCCAGTTGACTTTGACCACCTCACAGTTCACAATATTGTTCACCAATATTGTCTAGGCTGGCTGGCTGGCTGGCTAAACTAAGCAACTGAGCACAAACAACCGGAAGAAAGAAGTGATCGCTAGCACGATCGCAGGAAGATTGACAGCTGGGAGGCTTTCCGGGGGGGAATACTCACCGTTATCCGGGCGTGGAGATCCGAACGCAGGCGTGTCCAGGCATTTCGAGGGCGGTTGTCTGACGTCAATTCCGGGACCTTCATCGCTGGATCCATTGCACAGGGTAAGTAACTGCAGGGCTAGTCATGCTCTGCACAAACTTTTTTAGCATAGCAGGGCTGCACAAGCGATCGCAGCCCTGCTATGCTAAAATACACTCCCCCATAGGCGGTCTCTAGCTGATCGCACGAGCAGCAAAAATTTACTACGCGCGATCAACTCAGAATTAGAGATGAGCGAGTTCAGTTCTCAGAGAACCGAACCCTACCGGACTTCACCATTCGAGTCTGGGTCCGAGTCAGGCTCGGGTTTTCCTGCCTGACTCAGAAACCAGAACTAGGCAAAACGTCATCATCCCGCCGTCGGATTTTCGCAGGGTTTGGATTCCATATAAGGAGCTGCGCATCCCCACCATTTTCACTCTGGCATTGGAGAGTGTATAGAGAGGAGGTGTCTCCGTCCTCAGTGTCCGTGTCTTGTGCTGTATTTGTCCAGTCACAGTGGTTGTGTCCTCTTGCTGACATATGTCCATTGCTACTGTGTTGTGCTGCATCAGTTCAGTGGTGGTGTATTGTGCTGCATCAGTCCAGTGGTAGTGTCCAGTGCATCAGCCATCAGTCATTCCAGTGACCAGGCAGTCAGAGAGGTTGTGTCCTCTTGCTGCCATATGTCCATTGCTACTGTGTTGTGCTGCATCAGTTTAGTGGTAATGTATTGTGCTGCATCAGTCCAGTGGTAGTGTCCTGTGCATCAGCCATTCCAGTGACCAGGCAGTCACAGTGTTTGTGTCCTCTTGCTGCCATATGTCCATTGCTGCTGTGTTGTGCTGCATCAGTTCAGTGGTGGTGTATTGTGCTGCATCAGTCCAGTGGTAGTGTCCTGTGCATCAGCCATTCCAGTGACCAGGCAGTCACAGAGGTTGTGTCCTCCTGCTGCCATATGTCCATTGCTGCTGTGTTGTGCTGCATCAGTTCAGTGGTGGTCTATTGTGCTGCATCAGTCCAGTAGTAGTGTCCTGTGCATCAGCCATTCCAGTGACCAGGCAGTCACAGTGTTTGTGTCCTCTTGCTGCCATATGTCCATTGCTGCTGTGTTTGGCTGCATCAGTTCAGTGGTGGTGTATTGTGCTGCATCAGTCCAATGGTAGTGTCCTGTGCATTAGCCATCAGTCATTCCAGTGACCAGGCAGTCACAGAGGTTGTGTCCTCTTGCTGCCATATGTCCATTGCTGCTGTGTTGTGCTGCATCAGTTCAGTGGTGGTGTATTGTGCTGCATCAGTCCAGTGGTAGTGTCCTGTGCATCAGCCATCAGTCATTCCAGTGACAAGGCAGTCACAGTGGTATGCGCTGCTGCTATATGTCCACTGCTACAGTATTATAATAATAATAATAATAATAATAACAACAACAACAAGTCCCTTACAGTGTTGCTGTGTTGTCCTGCATCAGACCAATGGTAGTGTCCTGTGCATCAGCCATCAGTCATTCCAGTGACCATTCAGTCACAGTGGTATACTCTGCAGCCATATGTCCACTGCTGCCGTATAATAATAATAATAATAATAATAATAATAATAACAAGTCCCTTACAGTGTTGCTGTGTTGTGCTGCATCAGACCAGTGGTAGTGTCCTGTGCATCAGTCATTCCAGTGACCAGGCAGTCACAGTGTTTGTGTCCTCTTGCTGCCATATGTCCATTGCTGCTGTGTTGTGCTGCATCAGTTCAGTGGTGGTGTATTGTGCTGCATCAGTCCAGTGGTAGTGTCCTGTGCATCAGCCATTCCAGTGACCAGGCAGTCACAGTGTTTGTGTCCTCTTGCTGCCATATGTCCATTGCTGCTGTGTTGTGCTGCATCAGTTCAGTGGTGGTGTATTGTGCTGCATCAGTCCAGTGGTAGTGTCCTGTGCATCAGCCATTCCAGTGACCAGGCAGTCACAGAGGTTGTGTCCTCCTGCTGCCATATGTCCATTGCTGCTGTGTTGTGCTGCATCAGTTCAGTGGTGGTCTATTGTGCTGCATCAGTCCAGTAGTAGTGTCCTGTGCATCAGCCATTCCAGTGACCAGGCAGTCACAGTGTTTGTGTCCTCTTGCTGCCATATGTCCATTGCTGCTGTGTTTGGCTGCATCAGTTCAGTGGTGGTGTATTGTGCTGCATCAGTCCAATGGTAGTGTCCTGTGCATTAGCCATCAGTCATTCCAGTGACCAGGCAGTCACAGAGGTTGTGTCCTCTTGCTGCCATATGTCCATTGCTGCTGTGTTGTGCTGCATCAGTTCAGTGGTGGTGTATTGTGCTGCATCAGTCCAGTGGTAGTGTCCTGTGCATCAGCCATCAGTCATTCCAGTGACAAGGCAGTCACAGTGGTATGCGCTGCTGCTATATGTCCACTGCTACAGTATTATAATAATAATAATAATAATAATAATAATAATAACAACAACAACAAGTCCCTTACAGTGTTGCTGTGTTGTCCTGCATCAGACCAATGGTAGTGTCCTGTGCATCAGCCATCAGTCATTCCAGTACCATTCAGTCACAGTGGTATACTCTGCAGCCATATGTCCACTGCTGCCGTATAATAATAATAATAATAACAACAACAACAAGAAGTCCCTTACAGTGTTGCTGTGTTATCCTGCATCAGACCAGTGGTAGTGTCCTGTGCATCAGCCATCAGTCATTCCTGTGCCGCATATTGTGTTATATAACTCCAGAAAAATAATAGAGAACAAAAACTTGGAGGATAAAATAAGGAAAGATCAAGAACCACTTCCTCCTAGTGCTGAAGCTGCTGCCACTAGCCATGACATAGACGATAAAATGCCATCGTTGTCTGCCAAGGCCGATGCCCAATGTTATAGTAGAGGGCATGTAAAATCCAAAAAGCCAAAGTTCAGTAAAAAGACCCAAAAAAAGAAATTTGGACGTATAATTCCAGTGATTTTGTCATTTAATTCAAGTGATTTGGACGTATAAGTCTAGTGATTTTGCCATTTAATTCCAGTTATTTGGACTTATAATTCCAGTGATTTGGACATATAATTCCAGTGATTTGGATGTATAATTCCAGTGATTTTGCCATTTAATTCCAGTGATTTGGACTTATAATTCCAGTGATTTGGACGTATAATTCCAGTTGGAATTGTTTGTGTCGCTTGGCTTAGTCATACAGCTACCTCATTGAACCACTTCGACATCTTTGCATGAGGTGCTGTTTGGGGCCCAGTTTTTGAAAAGTGTCATCCTGTTTGACACTGCCATATGAGTCCAGGGGTAATGCTGTATTAGTCCTGGGGTACTGCAGTATAAGTCCACCAATTGCAGATTTTTTTTAAAATGACAGGGGCATGCTGGAGATGCTGTCAGTGGACCAAACAATTGCGTCCCACTCTCAACATTCAGCCACTGCTTGACAGTAGTAGATGGGCCAGGTGGTTGTGTCGCTTAGCTTAGTCATACAGCTACCTCATTGCACCTCTTCTACATCTTTGCATGAGGTGCTGTTTGGGGCCTTTTTTTGGATATCTGCCCTCCTGTCTGCCACTGCAGTGCCACTCCTAGATGGGCCAATTGTTTGTGTCGCTTGGCTTAGTCATACAGCTACCTCATTGTACCTCTTCTACATCTTTGCATGAGGTGCTGTTTGGGGCCTAGTTTTTTAAAAGTGCCCTCCTGTCTGACACTGCAGTGCCACTCCTAGATGGGCCAGGTGTTTGTGCCACACACTTGTGTCGCTTGGCTTAGTCACACAGCAGCCTCGGTGCACCTCTTTTTCTTCTTTGCATCATGTGCTGTTTGGGGCCTTTTTTTAAAATCTGCCCTCATTTCTGACACTGCAGTGCCACTCCTAGATGGGCCAGGTGTTTGTGCCGCACACTTGTGTTGCTTGGCTTAGCCACACAGCAGCCTCGGTGCACCTCTTTTTCTTCTTTGCATCATGTGCTGTTTGGGGCCTTTTTTTAAAATCTACACTCCTTTCTGACACTGCAGTGCCACTCCTAGATGGGCCAGGTGTTTGTGCCGCACACTTGTGTCGTTTAGATTAGTCATACAGCCACCTCGGTGTAACCTTTTGGCCTAAAAACAATATTGTGAGGTGTGAGGTGTTCAGAATAGACTGGAAATGAGTGGAAATTAATGTTACTGAGGTTAATAATACTGTAGGACCAAAATTACCCCCAAATTCTGTGATTTTAGCCATTTTTAGGTTTTTTTCAATAATCATTCAGATCCAAAACCAAAACACGAAAGGGTGGTTTTGGCAAAACCAAGCCAAAACCAAAACACTAAAGTGTAATTAGAACCAAAACCAAAACACAAAACGCGAAAACTGCCAGCCACACATCTCTACTTGGAATGACCCCCTATAGCACATCTATGAAACATTTCCACAAAGCAGTTGCAGGCAGGATGGCAGTTTATAAACTATACGATCCCATAGAAACCAATGTTTTCATTAATCAAGGACGAGAGCAGAGGCCCGTGGGCAGTACTGGGAAATGGAGATGGAGGGATAAATCTACTAAATATCGATTTTAAAAGAAAGACACAAAAAGAAAAAGAAAATCAATCTGAAATTGATCAACATTGACACAATAATAGTGTTTCTATTCCAAATAGATCATTTACCAGCAGTCAATTTTTTGTTCTATTGTGAATTTGATGGTCCATTGGTTTCAATTTAAAGTTCTAAATGTGTTCTAGACACCATTATTTGAAGCAAAAATCAAACAAAAAACAACCAAATTATACAAAAGCATCCCTATTGGCCAAAACATGTCACATGCATTGTAGCACCCACAAACACTTTCACTCCTGTGCTAATTTGCATATTGCTGTTTTTTTTTAAATCATTGCTGTGCCTTTAAATGCCTGATGCCCCACATGCTTCTCTTCCATGTTTTTACCATCATATTGACGTTTCAGACAATTCTGCATGGTTTACAATCAAATAGAACTGTTTCTGATTGTTCTAATTGAAATGGTGATTTTTGGTCGATTTACAAACCGACTGTTAGTAAATCTCTCATTACATAGTGCATGGCAGAAAACCTATTTTTACTTTTAGTAAATTTCCAACATGGAAAATCAACCAAAAATTGGTGTAAAACACAAAATCAATCTTTAGTAAATATACACGTCACTCAAAATCGGATGGGAGGTGTATACTGCCTGGGAATTTTTTTTAAAAAGGCCAAATTGTCTTAGTTGGGCAACCTCTTTAAACATTAATTACACTGCCATAATTGAAAATGCATTTATTTATATTTCAACAAGAACTATATTTAACAGCATGCTAAACCCAGTGGTATCCAGATAGTAGATAGTGTCTAGGTCGACAATCAATAGGAACGACACGCAATGGTTGATAGGCAAAAGGTCAACAGGTACAAAAGTAGTCATGCTCAAAAGGTCGACAGATAAAAGGTTGACAGTGCTGAAGGTCAACTTAAGATCAACATGTACAAAGGGTTAACATAACAATGGTCGACACACAAATGGTTCACACTTTTTTTTGCTTTTTTTTTTACATGTTTTCCCAACATTTGCTTGATTTACTATCCACGTCTACTTCGATTGGGAATAGTAAAGCGTAGTGAGTGAAGCAAGCCCGCGAGAGTATACGTGTTACTGACGGTGGTAACATATTACCAAGGATACAAGATTTGACCTAAGGCATGTTGATCAGGTAGAGATGGATTGGAAGAACTGCATACTTGCTCAGTAGAAATGCACGGCACAGATTGGTGGATCCCATACAGGGCCAAGACCATTGCTATTGTAAGAGGGTGGCGGTGCGGTGTCTGCTGCCATGCAGGTGTAGGTTTACTACTTACCAGGCGCCGCACTCTCTCACCTTCAGGTACCGGAACCTTCAACGGATCTGGAAATCTTCAGTTGGACCCGGACACGATGACCTAGGAGGAAGGAGATTGCTGAGTGCCGTTCTTCCTAACTATGGACCGAAACGCCCTCCGAAACCAAGGAAAATGGAGCTTTCAGGCTAGGTGAAGGTCATCCTAGGCGCACGGCCTCAGAGCCCGAATTTCACCTATCGGTACTCTCACACCAGGTGTAAATTCAACCTTGCACCTCCGTGCAAGGTTCACCGTTCGCCCTGAAGGAAGGGAGGCAGATAGGGACAAACACACCGAAAGGGACACACGGACAGAGGTGTTACTCACCATCACAGGTCTTGTTCTCTGATCTTCTTCACTTACAGGTCCCTGTAAGGAGGCAAAGAGAAAACAGCCGTGCAGGGCCAAGAACTACCCTAGTGTGCGTCCGCTACACTAGCTACATAAACAGAGCCCTCAAACTAGCTTGTGTGGGTGGTGCAACACAAACTATGCACAAACTTTAAAACAAGCACTTTGCCCTGCACGGTAACAACATACATCACAATATCAGAGTACAAGATCAAACAGTGCTGTTCCTTTAAATCCCTACCTACCGCTGGGGGGGTAGGCGCCGTACAGCCTACCCACCTCCTGTACACTTCCTTATATGGGGCTCAGGCCAAGCGAGCCTGTCTATACACCTCGGGGTGGCCTGGGCCTAGTGTCCAGTGCCACCTTTATTCACCTAAGGGGGGAACCACTTATTTACTGGGCCTAACGCCCCCTGACTGCACACAGGCCAGAGGCCTGACTTTATCCCACGGGCCTAGCGCCCGCCTAACTTGGTCCCGTTGGGTGGCCTGGGCCTAATGCCCAGGGTCACCTTATATCCCTGACGGCCGTGAATGAACTAGGGCCTAATGCCCTCTAAGGTGGCCCAGGCCTAATGCCTGTCTGTGCCCACAGGTCTAATGCCCGCCTAACGTGGGGCCGTTGGAGTGATCTGCTAAACTCGGGCCTAATGCCCACTGTGTGCCCTCGTGCCTATTGCCCGCCTATCTTGCGCCAATAACGTGGCTTGGGCCTAACGCCCAAACCACCCAATCAAATGCAGCCGAAACTTCTGACTGCACCACAGGCCTAGTGCCTGAACTGTGCCCCCGGGCCTAATGCCTGTCCCTGGTGGTCTAGGGAGGAAGAGGGAGGGGGGGGGGGGTAAGAGTAGCCTCACTGAGGCCTCACCTATTCTGGGGGTCTCTGGCGCCCTCCTCTGTTGCTGGCCCGTCCTGGCCAGCGGCGCCACCTCCGCTCTTCAGCATCCAGCCGCCGCTGGACATCTTCTTTCTGCAACACGGCATCTTCTGGCCTCTTCAGCGGCCATCGGATCTCTTCCTCCAACGGCCACCGTCTTCTCTTCTTCCGCCGCTTCTTCCTTCCGACCCGCTCTTTGCCGCTCTTCCACGCGGCCTACTTCTCTGTGGTCTCGGCGGCGTCCTCTTCTGTGCTGCTGCGCGCGGTCTTCCTCTCTTGGTCCCGCCCGGCGTCTGATTCAGACACCGGGGGCGGGGCCTATGACGCAGCGAGCGCTGATTGGCTCGCCGCGCCTGCCTCTGATTGGCCGGCGCTTCCAATTGGCGGACAAAGCGGCGCCAAGTTTGAAGCGCTGCTGCGCTCCCCGTCGCTGCTGTAAGTCTAGTGCAGGGAAACAATCGGTCCCTGCACCAGACACCCGCCGCTGCACTTCTGATGTGCCCTGTGACACAGGGCACATCTCTACATTATCACAGCAGCTCAAATAATTGCAGATGCTTTCTTAGATCTCATTTGGATTATAAGGAACTGCGTTGGCTCTGGCTCTTTCGTGTTGGGAGGAGCTCAAAAGGGAACTCTACTTAATAAGAAGTTTTATTTTATATTCATATCAGACTTCTGCACTGTGGCCACAATTATTCCCTATTCAGTATTTAAATAATAGCTACAGTATGATAACGCTCTAGGGGTCTATTTACTAAGCCTTGTATGGAGATAAAATGGGCGGAGATAAAGTACCAACCAATCAGCTCCTAACTGCCATGTTACAGCCTGGGTTTGAAAAATGACAGGAGCTGGTTGGATGGTACTTTATCTCCATTCACTTTATCTTCATCCATTGCTTAGTAAATAAATCCCCTAGTCTGTGGTAATTGGTGAGCCAAGTGAGGTAATATTGTAAAATAAACGTCAAATGCAGTATGCATTATAAAATACCTCTTATTAGGTGCAAAAATAAGCTTATTTAAATTTGTATCTGTTAAAAACTATATTTTGATCCATGTGGGTTTTGGCATTACTCTGACTACTTTATGTTCTGCTATGATTGAATCATACTTACCGACAATCTGGCTGCCCCCTCCGGGAGGAGGCAGACAGGTCGGAGCAGCGGGGGGGTGGAGATGCGTCTTGATGACGCTTAGGGGCGGGGTGGGGGCGTGGCTGCATGATCACGTCATCGTGGCCCCACCCCCTTTCTAGCAATGCCGTTAATATTGACATTGCAAGGCAGGGCGCGGGGCCAGGATGACGCAAATCGCGTCATCTGACTCCCGGACCGCGCACTTTGAACTGCGCCGCCGGGGGTTATGCAGGTGATGCGGGTGGGTTGCGGGTGGTGGGCACTCGTCCGGGAGACTTGCGTTTTCTTCTGGGGGGCCGGGAGCGCCACCCGATTTTCGGGAGCCTCCCGGCCATTCCGGGAGAGTAGGCAAGTATGGATTGAATACATTGTGAAACCAGAGATTCATGTTTTTATAATTAGGTAGTTATAAAACAAACATCCTGAAACATCCCAAAACACGTCTTACTTGCTTTTACTTATTGCTTTGAATGTTAAACATGATGCTGGGGAAAAAATTCACATTGGCAGGTTTTCATTGTTTGTAGGTGTGTTACTACCAAAGATTAGACATTTTTGCACTTACTCTTTCAGTATATCTGTCATTAAATACTCAATAAACAGATCACTTATTTTTTTAATTCACACAACTGCATAAGAGCAGAGCGCTTCTGCTGAGCAGAGTAGCCAATAAGGAGGAAGGGCTCAAGCTTACTGGTAAGGTGTAGCCGCACCTCCAAGATGGCACAGTCACATGACCTTCTGCACATAGCTTCTACAAAGGGCACTCAACAACATGTAGTCACCAGAAAAGTAAAACGAGGAGACCATAGATAAACATACTTACCTACTTTTTGTTTTTGGCTGCTCCCTCCGGAAGGGAGCAGCCAGGTCACACAGGAGGGGCGTGGAGGAGGTGGTACTGGGGCGTAGTGATGTGATCGCATCATCATAGCCCCGCCCCCCACTTTATAATGACCACATTACCGGCATTGTGTTAGCGGGGGGCGATGACACAAATTAGCATGAATTGCGTTCTCGCCCCGCGGGTGCAGTTGGTGATTAGCTGGGGGGGGTAGCGGGATGTGGGAGATTTTTGGGAGCCTCTGGGCCTTTCTGGGAGAGTAAGCAAGCATGTAAATAAATTAGAAGCAAATCAAACAACACAAGCAAACATGTATTAAGCCTTGGAGACCAATAAAGTAGACAGAGATAAAGTACCAGCCAAGCAGCTCCTAACTGCCATGGTACAGGCTGTGTTTGAAAAATAACAGTTAGGAGCTGGTTTTCTGGTACTTTATCTCTCTCCTCTTTACCTCTTTCCAAAGCTTAGTACACAGATCCCATGGTCATCAAAAGCAAAAAATGGGAACCTGACCTATGACCTTGGACAAATTGTTTATAACTTTTAGGAATTGTAATATAACATTTACAAAGATCAGCTTTAAGAGGCTCATACACCAGGAGAGAACTGGGGCAATCCCCCATTCTCCCAACACCTGGTCATGGGATTGGGGAAATCTGACTTTTTGGAAATCCTCCGCTCTTATATTCGGTGACTCAGGGATTTTCACATGCTGGATTTTGCTGATTCCCCCAAGGGATTGCTGATCATCGATGGCTGCGGATCTGCATTTGTGATCACCGATCAGGAGATCAGATCAGCATCGGATCATATAGTCTATGCCAGAGGTGGCCAAAAGGTAGATCGCGATGTACCAGTAGCTTGCGGAGCATCCGCCGGTAGATTGCGACAGACTTAACAGAAAATAACTGTAAGTAGCCTGCTGCCGCTGCTGCCCTTCACAGTTCCCAGGGATGCAGTGTGCAGGGCCTGGGCGCAAGTTGAATCCAGTTTGATCCAGCCGGCGGTGGCGACGAGGACAGGAGAAGCAGCCAGCGGGAGGCCATGCAGCATGAAAGCAGAGCCGTGATTGCGGGGAGAGGGAGGACTGAAGCTAGGCAGCGTGACAACTTGTCAGTAAGTTATGCAAAGGGGGGTTTCTTCACAAGGGAAGGGACGATCTGCAAAGGGGGGGGGGGGAATTTGCGCAGAGCGTGGTATCTTCGCAAAGGGTTTTTTTTTTTTACACAAGGGGAATCTGCAAATGGTGGAGGATTATTGTACAGGGGGCTATTATGCAGGGGAGTGGAAAGGGGGTATCTGCAAAGTGGGGGATTTCCACGGAGGAGGGTATTGT
Organism: Pseudophryne corroboree; assembly: GCF_028390025.1. Lineage (NCBI taxonomy): Eukaryota > Metazoa > Chordata > Amphibia > Anura > Myobatrachidae > Pseudophryne > Pseudophryne corroboree. Next base: position 722,251,492 of record NC_086448.1, on the reverse strand, counting down.
ACAGGGGGCTATTATGCAGGGGAGTGGAAAGGGGGTATCTGCACAAGGGGGGTATCTGCAAAGGGGTGGTTGCACAAAGGGGGGTTATTTGATGTCGTCATTCTTAATGCTATTTTTAAATGTGCGCATTATTATTGGTGCTGTTATTTGATGTTATCATTATTAATGCCATTTTTAAATGTGAGTTATTATTGGTGTTATTTGACACCGGTAGATCATCGGTAAGTAAGTGAACAAAAAATAGATCCCAGGTCCCAAAAATCCGACCACCACTGGTCTATGCAAAGTATTACATCTGACACTGTGGAGTGCGCTACAATGCATGTGATTACACAGGGGGATAATTCCTAGCAGCCTCAGCAGCTGCACAAGAGGTCATGAGCATGTCACATCATGACCAGTGTCAGGAGGTGAGGCCAGCAACACTTGGTAACCATTTTTTGAGAAACAGGCGCTGTGTGCTGCCGATGTGCTGGCTGACAGGCAGGGCCGTTTCTTGGGGCAGGCGACCAGTGCAACCGCACTGGGCGCCCGCCGCGGCACTAACTGTGGCTCCCTGCTTCCCCCTCCTATTTCACCCCGAGTAACCCGCTCGGGGGGCAGGGTTTCACGGGAATGACGCGGTTGCGTCTTTACATCACAACGCAACCCCCGTCACTCCGCGAAACTCGTACCCCCCCGAGTGGAGTACAGAGGGGGATCCAAGTTAGGAAGAGGGAAAGGCCGGCGCGAGGAGCGACTGGTGAGGCGGGCCGAAGAGCGGTAATCGCCTCTGTAAGTATTCTCTCTCTCAATGTGTAAAATGGGGACACCTGCCGTAATGTGTGAAATGGGGACTCTTGCCTGCGATAGTGTGGGGATTTAATATATCAAGGGCATTGCGGTGTGTGGCATAATATGGTGCAGGGGGCATTACTGTGTGGGGCTTAATATGGTAGAATTTTTTTTTCCTGTGGTGGTCGTGATCTGTTGGAGCAGGGTCAAAAACTGGATTGTGAGGTAGTCTTTTCAGACAAGGCCATGCCCATTTAAATGAGGCCACACCCATTTAGATGAGGCCACGCCCCCTTGCCGAGTGCGCGCACAAGGTTTTTTTTAAATCTAGGTGTGTGTGGGGTGGGCACATTTTTTTATGTCATGGGGGGCGCATTTTTAAATCTCGCACTGGGAGCCAAATTGGCTAGAAACAGCCCTGCTGACAGGACGGCTGTGAGTGAGCCATGCTTCAGAGACAGAGACCAGGACAGTGGGAGGTGTAGCTGTAAGAGGCACAGGCTGGGCGGCACTGACAGAGAACTGGACCTGGAGGCATTTTGATGTTGAGGAAGCTCTCCTTCTCAGTGACTGACAGACCATAAAGGCAGCCCTGAAGGCAGAGACCAGCACTGAAGTATAGCCCCGTAGGCACAGCGCAAGAGTCTGTGAGTGACTAAGGAGTGAGGAATGAAGCATCTGACAGGTCTATAAATTACCAGACACTGGAGTTAATAAATGATCCTCCATTATATTGGTGGAAGCGGTTCTCCCCCATGTATGACTGGCGGTGTGTGGCAAGTGGTGCTTCTATCTACAAGATAGCATGCCATTATGCAATTAAATTCCCTCCTAAGTAAAGTAATCTGGGGGCGTCGTCGGGAGCGGGGGGGGGGGGGGGGGAGCAGGAACTGAACTCTGATATTAGAATTGACCCAGAAAGGGCCAGAGTGCTGAAATTATGAAGATCTTCACTTAAAGTGGAAGTTCCTGCATCAGGAAGTATCCCCCTCAGGTAGGAGCTGGTTAGTCCCTGTACCCAACTCCCATGTCTTTACACTTACTGTAAACTGCAGTCTTCTTGGCCCTGAGGGCCCTGCTGACGTTGGTTTGCCGTGTCAGTTTCAAAAGCTGTTAATAGGGATGGTGAAATTGAAGCATTGCCATCAGCAAATACAGTAAAGCTGGCCATACACCTAAAGATTCATCTGTCAGATCTGGCTGGTTGGAACGTAAATCTGGTAATGAATGAGAGGAAATGACAATTACCATTTGCCCCCAAACACTGAAAAACAGACAAAAATGGTCAATCAGACAAATTGGTTAAATCCATTTGATTTAACCAATTTGCCTGAACGACCTTTTTTTTTGTCAGTTTTGCACCCATACATTACCAGGTTTTCGTTCCAACTAGCCAGATTGGACAATAAATTCTTTAGGTGTATTGGAAAATCTCTTACAAGACTTGTATGTACATTTAGACTGCCTAATGGGATGACATTCCATTTTCAGTGAGTGGTGTGTGTAGTATGTGCTGAAATAGCGATGGTCTCAAAACTGCTACTGCTAAAAATCACATGTGAAGAGCCGCCCAGAAAGGAAAAAGACGCCCACCGCCGCATTCACAAAATTGCATATACATTTGTATAACTGCGATGCATACGCAGAAATCGAGCTTCTTCGACAATTGCGGTTGACCCATGTCTACTCAAAATAATGCAATTGCAGTCACGCTGGACGTCATGTTTTACATTGCAGTAATCGCAGCTGAAGTCAGATGCACTCCCCAAAAAAGGGCCATGACACACCTGCGTTTTCCCAACAACTCCCCACAAACGCCATGTTGCCTCCAACAAACTATCACTTTCTGTAAATCACTTGGCAGTCGCATTTCACTGGGCCTGCGACTGCAGAGCCTTCATACTTTGATCTTCACAATTGTGCAATGCATTCTCAGTGCGTGCATTCTCACATTTGCAAATGATAGAGAATTAGGCCCATAGTCTGAACTGGGGGCACTGTAATGTTGCACAGTACGAGGGGGTACCCAAAATAAATAGGAATTGTGTTCTAGAGGGCGGTGCGCTTGTAGTCCGGGCTTTCGCCGCTAGGTGAATATTTGCGGAACCCTCCTGAGCCAGTATTCCCACTGATGTTGCAGGGGAAGGTAGCGTTTGACTACAGTGATTTTTTTTTCCCAACAAGTTATTCACTCTTTCGCCTATTTCTGTGATGGCTGATTCACACAAGCAACGTGTTGCAGAGGTGAAACAAAACGTGTTGAAGAGGTGAAACAAAAAAACGGCAAAAGTATTCAAAGGCATCAACGAAGATGAGTTTAAAAAATGTTTTAAGCAGTTGAAATTAGTGATGAGCGGGTTCGGTTCCTCTGAAACCGAACCCCCCCCCGAACTTCACCCATTTTACACAGGTCCGAGGCATACTCGGATTCTCCCGTATGGCTCGGTTAACCCGAGCGCGCCCGAACGTCATCATCCCGCTGTCGGATTCTCGCGAGATTCGGATTCTATATAAGCAGCCGCGCGTCGCCGCCTTTTTCACTCGTGCATTGGAAATGTTAGGGAGAGGACGTGGCTGGCGTCCTCTCCGTTTATTAATGTTGATGCAAATATTTGTGCTTATTGCTTAATTGTGGGAACTGGGGAGCAGCTGTATTATATAGGAGGAGTACAGTGCAGAGTTTTGCTGACAGTGACCACCAGTATACGTTGTCTGCCTGAAAAACACTCCATATCTGTGCTCAGTGTGCAGCATATATCTGTGCTCACACTGCTTTATTGTGGGGACTGGGGACCAGCAGTATTATATAGGAGGAGTACAGTGCAGAGTTTTGCTGACAATGACCACCAGTATACGTTGTCTGCCTGAAAAACACTCCATATCTGTGCTCAGTGTGCTGCATATATCTGTGCTCACACTGCTTTATTGTGGGGACTGGGCCCCAGCAGTATTATATAGGAGGAGTACAGTGCAGAGTTTTGCTGACAGTGACCACCAGTATACGTTGTCTGCCTGAAAAACACTCCATATCTGTGCTCAGTGTGCTGCATATATCTGTGCTCACACTGATTTATTGTGGGGACTGGGCCCCAGCGGTATTATATAGAAGGAGTACAGTGCAGAGTTTTGCTGACAGTGACCACCAGTATACGTTGTCTGCCTGAAAAACACTCCATATCTGTGCTCAGTGTGCTGCATATATCTGTGCTCACACTGCTTTATTGTGGGGACTGGGGACCACCAGTATATTATATAGGAGGAGTACAGTGCAGAGTTTTGTTGACCAGTGACCACCAGTATACGTTGTCTGCCTGAAAAACACTCCATATCTGTGCTCTGTGTGCTGCATATATCTGTGCTCACACTGCTTTATTGTGGGGACTGGGGACCAGCAGTATTATATAGGAGGAGTACAGTGCAGAGTTTTGCTGACAGTGACCACCAGTATATATAGCAGTACGGTACGGAAGGCCACTGCTCTACCTACCTCTGTGTCGTCAAGTATACTATCCATCTAGATTCTATACCTGTGGTGCATTTTAGTTTTGCAGTTTGCTGACAGTGACCACCAGTATATATAGCAGTACGGTACGGAAGGCCACTGCTCTACCTACCTCTGTGTCGTCAAGTATACTATCCATCTAGATTCTATACCTGTGGTGCATTTTAGTTTTGCAGTTTGCTGATAGTGACCACCAGTATATATAGCAGTACGGTACGGAAGGCCACTGCTCTACCTACCTCTGTGTCGTCAAGTATACTATCCATCTAGATTCTATACCTGTGGTGCATTTTAGTTTTGCAGTTTGCTGACAGTGACCACCAGTATATATAGCAGTACGGTACGGAAGGCCACTGCTCTACCTACCTCTGTGTCGTCAAGTATACTATCCATCCATACCTGTGGTGCATTTCAGTTGTGCGCAGTATATATAGTAGTAGGCCATTGCTATTGATACTGGCATATAATTCCACACATTAAAAAATGAGAACAAAAATGTGGAGGTTAAAATAGGGAAAGATCAAGATCCACTTCCACCTCGTGCTGAAGCTGCTGCCACTAGTCATGGCCGAGACGATGAAATGCCATCAACGTCGTCTGCCAAGGCCGATGCCCAATGTCATAGTAGAGAGCATGTAAACTCCAAAAAACAAAAGTTCAGTAAAATGACCCAAAAAGCAAAATTGAAAGCGTCTGATGAGAAGCGTAAACTTGCCAATATGCCATTTACGGCACAGAGTGGCAAGGAACGGCTGAGGCCCTGGCCTATGTTCATGGCTAGTGGTTCAGATTCACATGAGGATGGAAGCACTCATCCTCTCGCTAGAAAACTGCAGTGCCACTCCTAGATGGGACAGGTGTTTGTGTCGGCCACTTGTGTCGCTTAGCTTAGTCACACAGCGACCTTGGTGCGCCTCTTTTTTTCTTTGCATCATGTGCTGTTTGGGGACTATTTTTTTGAAGTGCCATCCTGCCTGACACTGCGGTGCCACTCCTAGATGGGCCAGGTGTTTGTGTCGGCCACTTGTGTCGCTTAGCTTAGTCACACAGCGACCTTGGTGCGCCTCTTTTTTTCTTTGCATCATGTGCTGTTTGGGGACAATTTTTTTGAAGTGCCATCCTGCCTGACACTGCAGTGCCACTCCTAGATGGGCCAGGTGTTTGTGTCGGCCACTTGTGTCGCTTAGCTTAGCCATCCAGCGACCTCGGTGCAAATTTTAGGACTAAAAATAATATTGTGAGGTGTGAGGTGTTCAGAATAGACTGAAAATGAGTGTAAATTATGGTTATTGCGGTTAATAATACTATGGGATCAAAATTACCCCCAAATTCTATGATTTAAGCTGTTTTTGAGGGTTTTTTGTAAAAAAACACCCGAATCAAAAACACACCCGAATCCGACAAAAAAATTTCAGGGAGGTTTTGCCAAAACGCGTCCGAATCTAAAACACGGCCGCGGAACCGAATCCAAAACCAAAACATAAAACCCGAAAAATTTCCGGTGCACATCACTAGTTGAAATAACTTTTGTACAAATGTATTGATTCTAGTGTAGAATACTTTCAGGGTGACTGAAGTTTCAAAATGTACAAATAAATAATTAATAAATCATTAATTCATGTTTCTTTTGGGAACCTCACCCACTCGCATGAACTGGGGGCACTGTAATGTTGCACAGCATGAACTGGGGGCACTGTAATGTTGCATAGTATGAACTGAGGGCACTGTAATGTTGCACAGTATGAGCTGAGGGCACTGTAATGTTGCACTATATGAAGTGGGGGGGTTATGGGACATTGGATCGACACAACTTAGGTCAACAGTCCTTAGGTTGACCACTATTGGTCGACATGCATTAGGTCGACAGGGTCACTATGTCAACATGGTCATTATTTCGATGTGTTCTATGTCGACATGGTCAAAAGGTCGACATGAGTTTTTTTACTTTTTTGGATGTTGTTTTCTTCGTAAAGTGATGGGGAATCCCAATTAGTGCACCATGTCCCCTCGCATGGCGAGCTAGCAAGGTGCCTCGTTCCGCCACTGCTGCACTCGGCACAGGTTACCGTTCCCAATTGTAGTCCACGTGGATCATAAAGTATGAAAAAGTTCAAAAATTGATTTTTTTTTAAAAAAGATCATGTCGGCCTTTTGAACTGTCGACCTAGCACTTGTCGACCTAATGACCATGTCAACATAGTGACCCTGTCGACCTAATGCATTTCAACCAATAGTGGTCGACCTAATGCATGTCAACCTAAGTGGTGTTGACCTAATGACCGTATTCCAACTGGGGGCGATGCAGTGAGGAATAATATGAAATGAGGTTAGTGTGTGGTATAATGTGAACTAATGCACTACTATAATTCCTAACATGAACTAGAGCACTACTATGGGGCATAATATTAACTAGGCCATTACAATGGAGCATAGAATGGACAACCACTGCAAAGAGAGGTCTCTCTAATGGCACTGGGCCAGAGCTCCCTTCAAAATGTTCCTACGGGGCCCACAAAGTTCTGTCTAAGCCTGTGGTTTACAGTTTGTTTCTTTTTACAATATTGCATGTTGATAATACTGTAAAGCTTTATGTGACAGGCCCAAACTACATGATTTTAGATGTTTTTGTACATTTTTAAAGAAACCAAGAAACACTTGAGGATTTGCGCAGAGCTCATCACTCCTGCATCTGTGGATTCCTCGCCCCCAAACAGTGACAGGCTGCAACTTAGGGGGCACTGTGTGCGACGATGCAGGACCCGTTTTACACATGTAGATAATTGGTCCTGTGCATGCGCAGGTACCGCTCCATTGATGATGTACGTAAACCCGCACAGGCGCCCCACCATCGGAGCTGTACGCAAACCAAATTTAAAGGAACCACAGCAGCATGTGATATGTTTTGTCCAATAGGAATACCTAAGGAAGTGATAGTTCTATTTCATTCAATTTCATATTCGATTTTGTGTTCGATTTTGAAATGGACATCCAAAACCAAACAAGAAACCACTATTCAAAATCGACACACATCGATTTCGATTTTGAAATTAATTTTCGAATGTTAGTAACCGAACAATTTGGAGATTGAAAAAGATTGTTGATTGGTTTGATTCCAGTCGATTTAAATCGACCATAAAATCTAATAAAAAATCGGGCATTGGAAAAGGTACCCCTATAGGGGGCAGATGTATTAACCTGGAGAAGGCATAAGGAAGTGATAAATGCAAGGTGATAAATGCACCAGCCAATCAGCTCCAATGTAAATTAACAGTTAGAAACTGATTGGCTGGTGCATTTATCACCTTGCATTTATCACTGGTTTATCACTTCCTAATGCCTTCTCCAGGTTAATACATCTGCCCCCTAGTCTCTGTTGCAGTCCTACCCTTCAAAGTGCTAAACATAAAAAATACAGGGGAATGTAGTCCTTCTACACAAACATTCAAATGTATGAAAATAGTTACTGAAAGAAGCGCGAGTAAAGGGTGTATAGTATATCTCTTGAGATTTATTTTCAATGCAGCTACACGGAGGCTGTCAGTACGCCTGAGCTTAGCTGGGAATTAATGCGTCACACCTGTTCATTTGCCAGGTATAAACCAACAACCTAGTAATTATTTTCGATCAAAGATCTAATTCGAAACGTCAAAATGATTTGGGAATATTCCATGTAAAATTTGGAACAGTTAAAATTGATGTTGTCATTTCAAATATAATCCTGCGTAAAAGGCCAACCCTTTTGAACGGCTGTATGAAAGAAATGTTACACAAACAAATCTTGCTTGCCAATGACACACCCAAGAGAGTGTTCCAAGGAAAGAGGGGTTCCAGCACTTGCCAAATATTTCATTTAAAAGCACAAGTATGAATTGGGGATTATTTGTGTATTACGCGCACACATTACTAAGTATTTTCTTTACCTCAATGCAGAAGAAACCCGCCTGTTACAGATAACATGTAACATGGAAAAGTTAAAAACTTTCACACATATGATATGCATGTTCTGATTTGTCTCTATATTGGCCTAATCACAAAAGCCTTTTTACTGTCTTTTATTATTATAAAAGTTAAGGTGCATACACACAGTGAGATTCAGGCTAACCCCGATTCTCATTATGTGACAGGGGCTAGGTCGGCATCACAAGCATATAATGAGTGTGCTTGCGATACTGACTATGTGCGATTTTGGCTGTCAATTTTGACTATCTTTTCTACGAGAGAGTTAAAATTGACTTGCCTGCACAGTCTATCTAGGCTTGCGATGCCGACTGTGCGGGACCGCGCATCGGCATCGCATCGGGATCGCAAGGTGACTATCACCTTGCGATCTGCACTAACTTTTCTTACGATTTTGACTATATAGTCAAAATCGTAAGAAAATATCTCACCGTGTGTGTGTACACACCATTAGAATAATATAAAATGATCTGAAGGGCCAATTCCCACCAACTAGCAGAACTGATGACTGCCCTATGCCAGGGACCTCAGCAGCTTGATAAAACTGTTCTCAAACCAACAAGACGTCTTCAGTCTAAAACCCCCCAAAAACAAAGCAGAGAGATTTGAAATTCAGACAGCGCTGTGTTAGATGGTAAATGGACAGTCACACAATAGCTCCATGTAATCAGCTTTTATTTTTTTACTTGTTTTTGAACCATTTATTTGCCTTATTATTGGCATGGAAAGTAAATCCGATGCATCGTGGTGGCTCAGTTGTTTCAAACTGTGGTATCCCGTGCAGGGGCGTAGGGAGGGCAGTTCCGGTGGAGCTCGAGCTCCAGGCACCCAATACAGTACACGGCACCGCAGCTCGACTCTGCCGGAACCTCCTCCTGGCCGCATGCAGCTCGCAGCCACAGCTGTCAGTCACTGACAGCTGAGAGCCTGGCCTGCGTCAGCTCTCTACCTCCCTCCCTCCTACCCTCTGCGCTCAGTGACTTGCGTGTGACGTCCGGGCACAGCTACAGGGGGCACATCTACTAGTGGCAAATCTACAGGGGGTACAAATACTGGGGGCAAATGTGCAGGGGGCACAACTAATGGGTCCATAACTACAGGGGTCATAAATGTGGCCACGCCCCTTCTCTATGAAGCCACTCTCCTATTTTGGCACGCACTATGTTTCACCTGTGGGTGTGTTTGTGGGGAAAGGAAACTTTTGCCCTGGATGCCACAAGGTCTAGAACCAGCCCTGGTGGCCATGCCCCTCAATTCAATACAGGGGAGGGGGGCGCCGAAACATACCTTGCTCCAGGCACCATGACACCTTGGTACACGTCTGATCCCGTGACCTGTAGGTGAGCTTCTGATGCATTTTATGGGCTTACTCTAGTTACCCACGAAGGGGGCAAGTTGCCAGTGCAGAAACTTGTAAATGCCGGAAACGGCACCGCAGTTCGCCCCCTCACAGTCCGATCTCATACCGGATTCAGGAATTTCTGTATGCAGCTGCAAACAAAAATCTGTGTGTCCATTGATACCATGAGTGCCAAATACAGCCACACTTACTCGCTCCCGCAATGAAGTTGCGGGTACTTGAATTGAGCATATAAGTTCAGTTTTTTTTCCAATTTGTCCTACAAGGAGTAAAGATTAGATAATTTTAGATTTGTAAAAATATTTTTATATTAAGCTCCGGTTTGTCTGTGCGATAATACAGGTGAAAACACCTCTGGAGATACTCATACACCCTATCCAGGTCTACTGGAAAACCAGTCCGGTAAATTTATGGAAGCAGCCCTAACGGGGGGGGGGTGGTCTGAGGAGGGGGATGGGGTCTGTTGAGGGGGGTGGTATCCCTCCTCATAGGGCCTGATAGTAGGCAGTTGCGGCCTTTCTTGCATCTTTTGGTGCAGTTGTGTCTGAGACCGGGAGCGGATTGGGAACTAAAAGTGTCCCTGTAAAATTTTGTAGAAGTGGGCGGCATCGGCAGCACAAGAGGTATATGGGGGCAATGTAGTGTACTGAGTGTGGTGGGATGTCTGTCATGTGACAGACACGTCGGCCTACCAGGAATCTTCCTGGTGAGCCCTATTGCCAATCTACCCCTGACTCAGCCCTCTGCTTAGACACCTCACCCACTGAAATACCACGCAAATTTTGACTAAATAAAAGACACCAAAATAAAACAATAATATACTGTATTTTATTTTAGTGATTGCCATGTAATATATACTGTCCCATACAATATCATCCCCTCATCAGTAAACACTCCTAAAAAAAATTAAAAATCACAACTTCTTTAGCACCATACTATAGTAATTATATCATTCAACATTTTTAATTCTTTTACAGTTACCAACTCCCTCTTACCCTTCTCCACCTGCCTCTAGGGCTCTCCTCACCCCTGTACCCAGCCCCAGCCCCTACACTGTGTAGCTAGTTACTGTGACCTGGCTCATATTCTGGGACCAGCCCTGCGCCCTTCTCACCTTCCACTTCACATGTCCCTCCACTTTTCCTCCTCACCTTCCACTTCACATGTCCCTCCACTTTTCCTCCTCACCTTCCACTTCACATGTTCCTCCACTTTTCCTCCTCACCTTCCACTTCACATGTCCCTCCACTTTTCCTCCTCACCTTCCACTTCACATGTCCCTCCACTTTTCCTCCTCACCTTCCACTTCACATGTCCCTCCACTTTTCCTCCTCACCTTCCACTTCACATGTCCCTCCACTTTTCCTCCTCACCTTCCACTTCACATGTCCCTCCACTTTTCCTCCTCACCTTCCACTTCACATGTCCCTCCACTTTTCCTCCTCACCTTCCCCTTCCTTCTTCCCCCCCTTGTGGCACCCCCAAACCCCCCTTGCTTCACTCCGTCATGCCGCTCCCCATTTCCCACCAGGTTCAGCTGAAATATACCCTGTAAAGTTTAATTCCTCTCCATGCATGTCCTCAGCCAGGGTGGTCTTCAGTATGCCGGCTGTCGGGATCTCGGCGCTCAGTATACCGGCGCCGGAATCCCGACAGCCGGCATACCGACACTTATTCTCCCTCGTGGGGGTCCACGACCCCCCTGGAGGGAGAATAAAATAGCGTGGCGCGTGTAGCGCGCCACCATGCCCGCAGCGTGGCGAGCGCAACGAGCCCGCAAGGGGCTCATTTGCGCTCGCCACACTGTCGGTGTGCCGGCGGTCGGGCTCCCGGCGCCGGTATGCTGGTCGCCGGGAGTCCGACCGCCGGCATACCATACTACACCCCCTAAACCAGGGTGTAAGCTATGCCTTCTACATGAAGGCAGGTCACTTACACATCACAGTTATGTTTTAGGGGAGTATTTATTACACACATTTTGTATCCCTTGAAAGTATCTTTCATATCTGCTGCACTTTCCCTATTTCCGATCGCAATAGTGGTAACACTAGCCATTGTAGCCTATGGCCTTATATCGCATATTTTAGTGGGAGAACAGTCACTGGTGCATGTGCAGAAGGTCTGCAACATGAAATGATCACTGATGCGATAACTTTATTTTACGCATCACAGAGACGGGTTCCTGTCAGAGCTCCTGTCTCTGGATGTGATTTTTAATACATCTGGGTGGAAAAAAAATTCTCTTACGTCCTAGGGGATACTGGGAATCCATTTAGTACCATGGGGTATAGACGGGTCCACTAGGAGTCATGGGCACTTTAAGAATTTGATAGTGTGCGCTGGCTCCTCCCTCTATGCCCTTCCTACCAGACTCAGATTAGAAAATGTGCCCGGAGGAGCCGGTCACATCTCTGGAAGCTCCTGAAGAGTTTTCTGCATTTATTTTTTCTGTTTGTTATTTTCAGGCAGGACTGGATGGCACCAGCCTGTCTGCTTTGTGGGACTTAGGGCGGGGACGGCCCAACCTCTCTCAGGGTTAATGGTCCTGTTCCCCGCTGACAGGACACTAGCTCCTGAGGGGACAACTCACAAGCTCCACCACGGCGAGCGTACATTCCCGCAGCACGCCGCCACCCCTAACAGAGCCAGAAGAATGAAGAGTGGTGAGTACTAAGCCGGCGTCCCGGTTAGCGGGTCGCCGGCCATTATGGCGGCATGAGGGTACGGAGACACTCGGCTTCTAGATGGGGCGGACTGCGTATCCCGCTGTGTACAGACACAGACGATAAACAGCGAACACAGTACCCAGACTGGCAACAAAGCCATAAAAGGAGTCTGTCTCCATTTTATGCACATAGACACATACAGCCAGTATAAAAAAGAGCGGGAAGACAGCGTGCTATTGAAGGGGCGGGGCTTCACTATGAGCGGATCCAGCAGCTCATCAGCGCCATTTTCCCTCTGCAGCTGACACAGACGCTGACTGACAGGGACGCGCAGTTCCTCTGGAGAGACTCCATATTACCTCAGCAGTACCAAGGGGTCATAGCAGGGGGGGAGCTATTATTAGTGTACTAAGTCCCTATTCTGGGTACTTAGTCTGCGACCCGGCAAAGCTTGGTATTAGCGTTAAGGGCGCTGTGTGCTGGCTCCATACTCTCTCTGTGTCTCCCTGGAAGGGCTCTTTGTGGGTTAATTGTGCATTTAACCTTTTCCTGTGCATGTGTGCTGTCACTTTTATATTATGTCAGGAAAAGAGTGTGTTTTTTCTAGTGATGAGTGGGTTCGGATCCCCGGGATCCGAACCCGCCCGAACTTCACCTTTTTTTTCTCGGATCCTCCCGCCTTGCTCAGTTAACCCGAGCACGCCCGAACGTCATCATTCCGCTGTCGGATTCTCGCGAGATTCGGATTCTATATAAGGAGCCGCGCGTCGCCGCCATTTTTCACTCGTGCATTGGAAATGATAGTGAGAGGACGTGGCTGGCATCCTCTCACTTTGTTTCAGGGGGCTGTAAATATCTTTATTCTGGAGACCAGCAGTATTATAGGAGGAGTACAGTGCAGAGTTTTGCTGACCAGTGACCATCAGTATTATACGTTCTCTGCCTGAAAAACGCTCCATATCTGTGCTCAGTGTGCTGCATATATCTGTGCTCACACTGCTTTATTGTGGGGACTGGAGACCACCAGTATATTATATAGGAGGAGTACAGTGCAGAGTTTTGCTGACCAGTGACCACCAGTATTATACGTTCTCTGCCTGAAAAACGCTCCATATCTGTGCTCAGTGTGCTGCATATATCTGTGCTCACACTGCTTTATTGTGGGGACTGGGGACCACCAGTATATTATATAGGAGGAGTACAGTGCAGAGTTTTGCTGACCAGTGACCACCAGTATTATACGTTCTCTGCCTGAAAAACGCTCCATATCTGTGCTCAGTGTGCTGCATATATCTGTGCTCACACTGCTTTATTGTGGGGACTGGGGACCACCAGTATATTATATAGGAGGAGTACAGTGCAGAGTTTTGCTGACCAGTGACCACCAGTATGATACGTTCTCTGCCTGAAAAACGCTACATATCTGTGCTCAGTGTGCTGCATATATCTGTGCTCACACTGCTTTATTGTGGGGACTGGGGACCACCAGTATATTATATAGGAGGAGTACAGTGCAGAGTTTTGCTGACCAGTGACCACCAGTATTATACGTTCTCTGCCTGAAAAATGCTCCATATCTGTGCTCAGTGTGCTGCATATATCTATGCTCACACTGCTTTATTGTGGGGACTGGGGACCACCAGTATATTATATAGGAGGAGTACAGTGCAGAGTTTTGCTGACCAGTGACCACCAGTATTATACGTTCTCTGCCTGAAAAACGCTCCATATCTGTGCTCAGTGTGCTGCATATATCTGTGCTCACACTGCTTTACTGTGGAGACTGGGGACCACCAGTATATTATATAGGAGGAGTACAGTGCAGAGTTTTGCTGACCAGTGACCACCAGTATTATACGTTCTCTGCCTGAAAAACGCTCCATATCTGTGCTCAGTGTGCTGCATATATCTGTGCTCACACTGCTTTATTGTGGGGACTGGGGACCACCAGTATATTATATAGGAGGAGTACAGTGCAGAGTTTTGCTGACCAGTGACCACCAGTATTATACATTCTCTGCCTGAAAAACGCTCCATATCTGTGCTCAGTGTGCTGCATATATCTGTGCTCACACTGCTTTATTGTGGGGACTGGGGACCACCAGTATATTATATAGGAGGAGTACAGTGCAGAGTTTTGCTGACCAGTGACCACCAGTATTATAAGTTCTCTGCCTGAAAAACGCTCCATATCTGTGCTCAGTGTGCTGCATATTTCTGTGCTCACACTGCTTTATTGTGGGGACTGGGGACCACCAGTATATTATATAGGAGGAGTACAGTGCAGAGTTTTGCTGACCAGTAACCACCAGTATTATACGTTGATCTATTACTGGCATATAATTCCACACATTAAAAAATGGAGAACAAAAATGTGGAGGGTAAAATAGGGAAAGATCAAGATCCACTTCCACCTCGTGCTGAAGCTGCTGCCACTAGTCATGGCCGAGACAATGAAATGCCATCAACGTCGTCTGCCAAGGCCGATGCACAATGTCATAGTAGAGAGCATGTAAAATCCAAAAAAATAAAGCTCAGTAAAATGACCCAAAAATCTAAATCAAAATTGTCTGAGGAGAAGCGTAAACTTGCCAATGTGCCATTTACGACACGGAGTGGCAATGAACGGCTGAGGCCCTGGCCTATGTTCAAGGCTAGTGGTTCAGCTTCACCTGAGGATGGAAGCAGTCATCCTTCTGCTAGAAAACTTAAAAGAGTTAAGATGGCAAAAGCACAGCAAAGAACTGTCCCCTGCAATTGCTGGAAGGAGCACCCGCAGTCTAGTTCCTGATAGTCAAATTGAAGATGTCACTGTTGAAGTACACCAGGATGAGGATATGGGTGTTGCTGGCGCTGGGAGGAAATTGACAAGGAGGATTCTGATGGTGAGGTGGTTTGTTTAAGTCAGGCACCCGGTGAGACACCTGTTGTCCGTGGGACGAATATGGCCATTGACATGCCTCGTCAAAATACAAAAAAAATCACCTCTTCGGTGTGGAATTATTTCAACACAAATGCGGACAACTGGTGTCTAGCCGTGTGTCGCCTTTGTCAAGCTGTAATAAGTAGGGGTAAGGACGTTAACCACCTAGGAACATCCTCCCTTATACGTCACCTGGACCGCATTCATCAGACGTCAGTGACAAGTTCAAAAACTATGGATGACAGCGGAAGCAGTCCACTGACCACTAAATCCCTTCCTCTTGTAACCAAGCTCCTGCAAACCACACCACCAACTCCCTCAGTGTCAATTTCCTCCTTAGACAGGAAAGCCAATAGTCCTGCAGGCCATGTCACTGTCAAGTCTGACGAGTCCTCTCCTGCCTGGGATTCCTCCGATGCATCCTTGAGTGTAACGCCTACTGCTGCTGGCGCTGCTGTTGTTGCTGCTGGGAGTCGATTGTCATCCCAGAGGGGAAGTCGGAAGACCACTTGTACTACTTCCAGTAAGCAATTGACTGTCCAACAGTCCTTTGCGAGGAAGATGAAATATCACAGCAGTCATCCTGCTGCAAAGCGGATAACTCAGGCCTTGGCAGCCTGGGCGGTGAGAAACGTGTGTCCGGTATCCACCGTTAATTCACAGGCAACTAGAGACTTGATAGAGGTACTGTGTCCCCGGTACCAAATACCATCTAGGTTCCATTTCTCTAGGCAGGCGATACCGAAAATGTACACAGACGTCAGAAAAAATGCAGTTGTACCCAATGTCCACTTAACCACGGACATGTGGACAAGTGGAGCAGGGCAGACTCAGGACTATATGACTGTGACAGCCCACTGGGTAGATGTATTGCATAGCCTGCCTAGCAGCAAGAACAGCAGCGGCGGCACCAGTAGCAGCATCTCGCAAACGCCAACTCGTTCCTAGGCAGGCTACGCTTTGTATTACCGCTTTCCAGAAGAGGCACACAGCTGACAACCTCTTACGGAAACTGAGGAACATCATCGCAGAATGGCTTACCCCAATTGGACTCTCCTGGGGATTTGTGACATCGGACAACGCCACCAATATTGTGCGTGCATTACATCTGGGCAAATTCCAGCACGTCCCATGTTTTGCACATACATTGAATTTGGTGGTGCAGAATTATTTAAAAAACGACAGGGGCGTGCAAGAGATGCTGTCGGTGGCCCGAAGAATTGCGGGCCACTTTCGGCATTCAGCCACCGCGTGCCGAAGAGTGGAGCACCAGCAAACAGTCCTGAACCTGCCCTGCCATCATCTGAAGCAAGAGGTGGTAACGAGGTGGAATTCAACCCTCTATATGCTTCAGAGGATGGAGGAGCAGCAAAAGGCCATTCAAGCCTATACATCTGCCTACGATAAAGGCAAAGGAGGTGGAATGCACCTGACTCAAGCGCAGTGGAGAATGATTTCAACATTGTGCAAGGTTCTGCAACCCTTTGAACTTGCCACACGTGAAGTCAGTTCAGACACTGCCAGCCTGAGTCAGGTCATTCCCCTCATCAGGCTTTTGCAGAAGAAGCTTGAGACATTGAAGGAGGAGCTAAAACAGAGCGATTCCGCTAGGCATTTGGGACTTGTCGAAGGAGCCCTTAATTCGCTTAACCAGGATTCACGGGTGGTCAATCTGTTGAAATCAGAGCACTACATTTTGGCCACCGTGCTCGATCCTAGATTTAAAACCTACGTTGTATCTCTCTTTCCGGCAGACACAAGTCTGCAGAGGTTCAAAGACCTGCTGGTGAGAAAATTGTCAAGTCAAGCGGAACGTGACCCGTCAACAGCTCCTCCTTCACATTCTCCTACAACTGGGGGTGCGAGGTAAAGGCTAAGAATTCCGAGCCCACCCGCTGGCGGTGATGCAGGGCAGTCTGGAGCGAGTGCTGACATCTGGTCCGGACTGAAGGACCTGCCAACGATTACTGACATGTCGTCTACTGTCACTGCATATGATTCTGTCACCATTGAAAGAATGGTGGAGGATTATATGAGTGACCGCATCCAAGTAGGCACGTCAGACAGTCCGTACGTAAACTGGCAGGAAAAAGAGGCAATTTGGAGGCCCTTGCAGAAACTGGCTTTATTTTACCTAAGTTGCCCCTCCTCCATTGTGTACTCCCAAAGAGTGTTTAGTGCAGCCGCTCACCTTGTCAGCAATCGGCGTACGAGGTTACTTCCAGAAAATGTGGAGAAGATGATGTTCATCAAAATGAATTATAATCAATTCCTGCGTGGAGACATTCACCAGCAATTGCCTCCAGAAAGTACACAGGGACCTGAGATGGTGGATTCCAGTGGGGACGAATTAATAATCTGTGAGGAGGGGGATGTACACAGTGAAAGGGGTGAGGAATCGGACGATGAGGAGGAGGTGGACATCTTGCCTCTGTAGAGCCAGTTTGTGCAAGGAGAGATTGATTGCTTCTTTTTTGGTGGGGGCCCAAACCAACCAGTCATTTTTCTTTGCATCATGTGCTGTTTGGGGACTATTTTTTTGAAGTGCCATCCTGCCTGACACTGCAGTGCCACTCCTAGATGGGCCAGGTGTTTGTGTCGGCCACTTGTGTCGCTTAGCTTAGTCATCCAGCGACCTTGGTGCAAATTTTAGGACTAAAAATAATATTGTGAGGTGTGAGGTGTTCAGAATAGACTGAAAATGAGTGGAAATTATGGTTATTGAGGTTAATAATACTATGGGATCAAAATGACCCTCAAATTCTATGATTTAAGCTGTTTTTGAGGGTTTTTTGTAAAAAAAAAAAAAACGAATCCAAAACACAACCGAATCCGACAAAAAAATTTCAGGGAGGTTTTGCCAAAACGCGTCCGAATCCAAAACCAAAACACAAAACCCGAAAAATGTCCGGTGCACATCACTAGTTTTTTCATGTAAGGCACAGTTTTCCTCTTGACTCAATGTAGTATCCCTTCCTAGGCTGGTGGGGCAGAACCAGCATGGCTGGACTCCATTAGGGGAATGATTTCCACAATTTCTACTATGTTATCTCGGAATAAGAAAGAGATGCAATACTTAAGACAATCTATGACTAAGTTTATGAAAAGAGACTCAGTACCCAAACTAGTGTCTCAGTCCCCTGTCATTTGTCCGCAAAAAACGTACTTTGGTGGTCATTCCGAGTTGATCGCTAGCAGCTTTCATTCGCAGCGCAGCGATCAGGCAAAAAATGGCAGTTCTGCGCATGCGTATGCGGCGCAATGCGCATGCGCGTCGTACTCTTGTAACGAACGATGCAGTTTCACACAAGGTCTAGCAAAGCTTTTCAGTCGCACTGCTGACCGCAGAGTGATTGACAGGAAGTGGGTGTTTCTGGGTGTCAACTGACCGTTTTCAGGGAGAGAGCGGAAAAACACAGGCGTGCCAGATAAAAACGCAGGCGTGGCTGGGGAAACTTAGGCGTGGCTGGCCGAACGAAGGGCGTGTTCGTGATGTCAAAACTAAACTAAATAGTCTGCAGTGATCGCAAGCTAGGAGTAGGTCTGGAGCTGCTCTGAAGCTGCACAAAATTATTTTGTAGCATCTGTGCGATCCTTTCGTTCTCACTTCTGCTAAGCTAAGATACACTCCCAGAGGGCGGCGGCTTAGCATTTGCACGGCTGCTAAAAGCAGCTAGCGAGCGAACAACTCGTAATGAGGGCCAAAGGCCCATATCCTGCAGTCTGACTCTGATGATGAGGGGTCAGAAATGGAGGAGGGTGAGGTGGACTTAGAGGTGGGGGAGGGTACTCTGTTGCAGGGAATAGAGGCTCTCATAGAGACTATCAGAGTATTCCTGGCAAGGTGACAGAGTAGAGTGAGGAATCTTATTTTAATATAAAAAATAAATCCTCGTCCACTTTTCTTGTGTCAAAGGAACTAAGGGGGTCATTCCGAGTTGATCGCTAGATAAAAATGTTTGCAGCGCAGCGATTAAGTGAAAAAGCAGCACTTCTGCGCATGCGTATGCGGCGCAATGCGCACGCGTGATGTGCTTTCCCAACAACCGATGTAGTTTTACACAAGATCTAGTAGTGAGGCTTTTCATTCGCAATGTCCGCCGCAGGGTGATTGACATGAAATGGGCGTTTCTGGGTGTCAACTGACCGCTTTTAGGGAGTGTTCAGAAAAATGCAGGCGTGCCAGGAAAAATGCAGGCGTGGCTGGGAGAACGCAGAGCGTGTTTGTGACATCAAATCCGGAACTGAACAGTCTGAAGTGATCGCAAGCGCTGAGTAGGTCTGGAGCTACTCTGAAACTGCACAATTTTTTTGGGTAGCCGCTGTGCGATCCTTTCGTTCGCACTTCTACTAAGCTAAAATACACTCCCAGTGGGAGGCGGCATAGCGTTTGCACGGCTGCTAAAAACAGCTAGCGAGCGATCAACTGGGAATGACCCCCTAAAAACACTATTTGAAGAACCGTGGGTTAATCCTGCTGAAGAAATTTAAAATCCCCAAACGGTTGTTATCATCTTTTCCTTTTCCTCCTGAGGATCGGAAAAAATTGAAAAATCCACCGATAGTGGATGCATCAATATCCAGGCTCTCACAGGAAAATTGTATTGGCTGTCCCAGGTGCAGCCTCCCTAAAAGACGCGGCTGATCGTAAAATTGAGACTATGCTCAAATCTCTGTATACAGCTACAGGGGTGGCTCAGAGACTCACTATAGCATGTGGGTGGATTACAAGAGCCCATTGCTAAATGGTCGGGTAACCTTAATGAGGGGTTAGACACCTTGCCTAAGGAGGAGGTTATCTTGTTCCTCCAACATATACAAGACTCTGCGAACTTTATGATGGAAGCCATTAAAGAGATAGGTTGCTTAATGCACGCACTACAGCTATGGCAGTGTCGGCATGCAGGGGATTATGGCTACGCCAGTGGACTGCGGATGCGGACTTCAGGAAAGGCGTGGAAGCCTACCCTTCACAGGCGAGGCCCTATTTGGAGATGAACTAGACAAATGGATCTCCAAGGCTACTGCGGGTAAGTCCACATACCTACCTTCTGCAGCTCCCCCAACTAGGAAGGCCTACTCAGGACCCAATTTACAGTCCTTTTAGACTGCCAAGTTTAGAGGCAAGGCATGAGGTTCTTCTACCGCCACCAGAGGCGCTAGAAGTAAACCACGTAAGCCAGCGACTGCTGGTTCACAGGAACAGGGCTCAGGCTCTGCTTCCTCAAAACCTTCAGCATTATTATGGACCGCGATGCCTCGGTCATAAATCTGATATCTCAGGGCTACAGACTGGAGTTCCAGGAGCTCCCACCTCATAGATTCTTCAAATCAGGCTTACCAGTTTCACAAGAAGCAAGTATAACATTACAGGACGCCATTCAAAAACTGGTACAAACACAGGTCATTGTTCCAGTTCATCCCCATCTACAAAACAAGGGTTACTATTTCAGCTTGTTTGTAGTACCGAAACCAGACGGTTCGGTGAGACCGATTCTGAACCTCAAGTCATTAAACCCGTACTTACGAGTGTTCAAACTCAAGATGGAGTCTCTGATAGCGGTGATCTCAGGTCTGGAAGAGGGGGACTTCCTAGTATCTCTGGTTATCAAGGATGCGTACCTTCACATTCTGATCTGGCCACCTCATCAGGCTTATCTATGGTTTGCTCTGCAGGACTGTCACTACCAGTTCCAGGCCCTGCCATTTGGTCTCTCCACGGCCCCGAGGGTGTTCACCAAAGTAATAGCAGAGGTGATGTTACTTCTCCGCAAACGAGGAGTGAACATAATTCCGTACCTTGACAATCTTCTGATAAAGGCACCGTCCAGGGAGCAATTGTTGGAGAACATTGGTCTCTCAACCAGACTACTCCTGGATCACAGGTGGATTCTGAACCTACCAAAATCTCACCTAGAACCAACACAGAGGCTTCCTTTCCTGGGAATGATACTGGACACAGAGTCACAGAAGGTATTCCTTCCCTTGGAAAAGGCAATGGTAATCCAGTCGATGGTTCGGGCTGTCCTGAAGCCAACCCAGATCTCGGTGCATCTATGCATATGCCTTCTGGGGGAAATGGTGGCCTCTTATGAGGCGATTCAGTATGGAAGGTTTCATGCAAGGCCCTTCCAGCTGGATCTGTTGGACAAATGGTCCAGATAGCCTCTTCACATGCACCAGAGGATTTGTCTGTCGCCAAAAGCCAGGATCTTCCTCCTGTGGTGGCTACAAACTTCTCACCTAGTCGAGGGTCGGAGGTACGGGATTCAGAACTGGATTCTGCTACACCTTAGAGGTTGGGGCGCAGTCACCCAGGGGGTCCAGTTTCAGGGAAGATGGTCAAATCAGGAAGTCATCCTTCTGATAATCATTCTGGAACTCAGAACTATATACACTATATACAACGTCCTTCTACAGGCCTCATTTCTTCTTCAGAATAAGGCCATTCAGGTGCAGTCGGAAAATGTGACAGCAGTGACGTACATAAACTGACAGGGCAGAACGAAAAGCAGAGCATCAATGTCAGAGGTGTCAAGAATTCTCCTCTGGGCGGAAAAACATGCAGTGGCGTTGTTGGCGGTCTTCATCCCGGGAGTAGACAACTGGGAAGCAGACTTCCTCAGCAGACAAGACCTGTACCCGGGGGACTGGGGTCTTCACCCGGAGGTGTTCCGGTGGTTGACAAGTCGATGGGGATATCCACAAATCGACACACAGATTTGGTATCTGCACACTCAATACAATATCAATATTTTATGGGTGTGTGAGATTCATCACCACACATCCATTGGAAGAAAACCCCTCTTATTCCAAATAGTGGATAATATCCTATATTTACAGGGGGTGCTGTCAACTACAGTATGTATTAACTGAGGTTTGGAGAGAAAAAAGAAACAGAAGAATCTGTAATATTGACGCACTTACTAGAACTATTATTAAAATATAACCTTTATTCGATATTCATTAAATGAGATTTATGTTGTGAATAATTGATCCAGACTACAGCGAAACATAGAATTAAAAAATAACAAGGACTAACATATATGTGAATTGAAGAAATGAAGAGATGTGAATAAAGATTTAAAAAGTGTGTCCACGTGTGTGTTTCAATATGAGATCTTATCAGATAGCTGTGTGGGCATATATATTGCCAATATCTGTAATTTTTATTATCCCAAATGATCTATCCCCACTGAGTCTCTATTTAAATGCGTATATCACAAATCGCTGGGAAAGGATCCCTATTTATTGGGAAGATTCCTTCTATTGCGGTTTGTCTAAGATGAATGTTATGGTCCTGACATTAGAGTGATGTTCCCTCAATTTAAGCTGATAAAGTTGTTTTAAGGATGTTTATTAAGGATTAAGGCAGTTCCTGTTTTCAAATCTCGCAGCCCACATTTATATCGATATAAATGTGGGCTGCGAGATTTGAAAACAGGAACTGCCTTAATCCTTAATAAACATCCTTAAAACAACTTTATCAGCTTAAATTGAGGGAACATCACTCTGTCAGGACCATAACTTTCATCTTAGACAAACCGCAATAGAAGGAATCTTCCCAATAAATAGGGATCCTTTCCCAGCGATTTGTGATATACGCATTTAAATAGAGACTCAGTGGGGATAGATCATTTGGGATAATAAAAATTACAGATATTGGCAATATATATGCCCACACAGCTATCTGATAAGATCTCATATTGAAACACACACGTGGACACACTTTTTAAATCTTTATTCACATCTCTTAATTTCTTCAATTCACATATATGTTAGTCCTTGTTATTTTTTAATTCTATGTTTCGCTGTAGTCTGGATCAATTATTCACAACATAAATCTCATTTAATGAATATCGAATAAAGGTTATATTTTAATAATAGTTCTAGTAAGTGCGTCAATATTACAGATTCTTCTGTTTCTTTTTTCTCTCCAAACCTCATATCCACAAATCGACATGATGGCCTCTCGACTCAACAAGAAGCTCAATCGGTATTGTTCCAGGTCGAGTGACCTACAAGCAGTGGCGGTAGACGCTCTGACAACCTCGTGGGTCTACCAGCTGCAGTACTTGTTTCCTCCACTTCCTCTGATCCCAAGAATTCAAAAAAGAATAAAAAGTGAAAAGGTTCAAGCAATCCTCATTGCTCCTGACTGGCCTGCTCAAAGATCCGTGAGCTCTACCTCTTCGCAAAGGATCTTCTGCAATAGGGCCCGTTCGTCTATCAAGACTTACCGCAGCTACATTTAGCAGCATGGAAGTTGAACGGCTGAGTCTAGCCAGGAGGGGGGATTCCTGACAAGGTCATCCTGACTATGGGGGTCATGCCGAGTCGATCGCTAACTAGCAGTTTTTAGCAGCCGTGCAAACGCATAGTTGCCGCCCACGGGGGAGTGTATTTTCACTTTGCAGGAGTGCAAACGCCTGTGCAGCAGAGCGCCTGCAAATACATTTTGTGCAAAACAAGACCAGCCCTGTAGTTACTTATCCTGTGCGATGATTGCTGCGATGAGTGACACGATAATGAAGTCAGATACCCACCCAGCAAACACCCGGCGACACCTGCGTTTTTCCAAACACTCCCAGAAAATGGTTAGTTGACACCCAGAAACTCCCACTTCCTGTCAATCTCCTTGCGTTCGGATGTGCGATTGGAATCGTCGCTAAAACCAGTGCAAAACCACAAAGGACTTCGTACTCGTACGATGCGCATGCGCATTGCGGTGCATATGCATGCGCAGATTAGCCATTTTTTTCACTGATCGCTACACAGCAAACAACGGCAGCTAGCGATCAACTCGGAATGACCCCCCATGATTCAAGCAAGGAAGGGGGTAACTTCTAAGCATTACCACCGTATATGGAAGAAATATGTCTCTTGGTGTGACAGCAGACAATATTCTGCGGTAGAATTCCATCTGGGACGTTTCCTGCTTTTTCTGCAGTTGGGAGTGGATGTGGGCCTACGTCTAGGCTCCATAAAAGTCCAGATTTCGGCCTTGTCTATTTTCTTTCAGAAACAATTGGCTTCTCTCCCTGAGGTCCAGATGTTCTTGAAAGGTGTTCTGGACATCCAACCTCTCTTTGTGCCTCTCACGGCACCTTGGGATCTCAATTTTGGCCTGCAGTTCCTCCAATCATACTGGTTTGAACCGTTACAGGAGGTAGACGTAAAGTACCTTACGTGAAAGACCGTCACACTGTTGGCCTTGGCTTCAGCAAGACATGTGTCGGAGTTGGGGGCGTTGTCTTACAAGAGTCCCTATTTAATTTTCCATGAGGACAGAGCTGAACTCAGGACTCGTCAGCAATTTCTTCCTAAGGTGGTGTCCGCGTTTCACATCAACCAACCTATTGTGGTTCTGGTAGTTACGGACACCTCTGCTACTTCAAAGTCTTTGGATGTTGTGAGGGCTTTGAAGGTGTATGTAAAGAGAACAGCTCGTCACAGGAAATCGGACTCGCTGTTCGTTCTCTATGATCCCAATAAAATTGGGTGTCCTGCTTCAAAGCAGTCAATTGCGCGCTGGATCAGACTCACTATCCAGCATGCTTATTCCATGGCAGGCTTGCCGGTTCCAAAATCAGTACAGGCCCACTCTACTAGGTCGGTGGGTTCTTCTTGGGCGGCTGCCCGGGGTGTCTCGGCTTTACAACTCTGCCAGGCAGCTACTTGGTCAGGTTCGAACACATTTGCTAAGTTTTACAAGTTCAATACTTTGGCCTCTGAGGACTTTCAGTTTGGTCTATCAGTTCTGCAGGAACCTCAGCACTCTCCCACCCAGATTGGAAGCTTTGGTACTTCCCCATGGTACTAAATGGATTCCCAGTATCCCCTAGGATGTAAGAGAAAATAGGATTTTAATTACCTACCGGTAAATCCTTTTCTTGTAGTCCATAGGGGATACTGGGCGCCCGCCCGGTGCTTCGTTCTACCTACACTATTACTTGGTTAAGTATTCTGGTTTGTTCAGCTGTTGCTGTTCATGTTTCAAGTTTGGTTAGCATGGCTTTCCTATTGTTCTGTGTGTGCTGGTTCATAATCTCACCACTTTTCCTATCTATTTTTCTCTCAAAGTTCAGTATGTCCGTCTCCTCGGGCACAGTTTCCTAGACTGGGTCTGGTAGGAGGGGCATAGAGGGAGGAGCCAGCGCACACTATCAAATTCTTAAAGTGCCCATGGCTCCTAGTGGACCCATCTATACCCCATGGTACTAAATGGATTCCCAGTATCCCCTATGGACTACAAGACAAGGATTTACCAGTAGGTACATTTTTCTTGCCCAAATAGTGGTGATAAGGATTCTATTTATCATGTCTAAAATTCAATAAATAAGAATGGGTCCCTTATACACTGTTATCTGTATTCCCCATAGTGTTCTCTATGCAGTTTGCAACATAAATGTGTGTGTATGCAGGGGCATCAGAACATTTATAGGTTGGGGGGGGGGGGCAAGATACATTTTCTATTTGGCGCCCCTGAGGGCGGAGCCACCAGGGAGAAGGAGGCAATACTATGGGGACGAAAAGGAGGCAGCACCACGGTGGGGAGGAGGCCGCACCATGTAGATGGTGTCCGGGAGTCCCACTGACAGAGGTGCTGCGATGGGGGAAGGAGTAGCCTGGGACTGCAGTATTGCACCAGCAAGTACCATTGTGTAGGTGAGGCTTACCCCCGGGACCTCCGGGGAGCAGTGGGGGTATGGAAAGTGAAGGGGGTAACTATGCTCTGGAAAAGGGGCCTGGCCACTCAAAAGGGGACGTACCCTCCAGTGTAGTTTACCACACCATATACCCCTTATACACATTATGCTTCACAATAGTAGTACCCCATATACTGTCTAGTACTGGTACCCCTTTCACATTATACCACATGGTATGAGCCGAAATTCACATTATAGCACACAGAATGACCTGAAATTTACATTATAGCACACAGAATGAGCCAAAATTCACATTATAGCACAAAGTATGAGCCGAAATTCACATTATAGCCAATGGTATGAGCCGAAATTTACATTATAGCCCACAGAGTGAGCCGAAATTCACATTATAGCACACGGTATGAGCCAAAATTCACATTATAGCACATGGTATGAGCCAAAATTCACATTATAGCACACGGTATGAGCCGAAATTTACATTATAGCACACAATATGAGCCAAAATTCACATTATAGCACACGGTATGAGCCGAAATTTACATTATAGCACACAGAATGTGGCAAAATTCACATTATAGCACACTGAATGAGCCGAAATTCACATTACAGCACATGGTATGAGCTGAAATTCACATTATACCACACAGTATGAGCCGAAATTCATGGAGAGTGACAGAGGGTCAGGGAGAGGGACATATGGACAGGGAGAGATGGACAGGGAGAGTAACAGCAGGGACATAGGGAGAGAGAAAGGCAGCAGAGTAAAATTACCTATTGAGCAGCGGCGGTGCGGAGGAGGCAGTGGTCTGTGGTGGATGAGGAGGCTGTGGTCAGCACGGGGTGAAAGAGGCTGTGGGCATTGGCGATGATGCGGAGGAGGAGGCTGTGGGAGTTGGCGGAGGTGCAGAGGAGACTGGGGGCGGCTGCAATGCAGCAGAGGAGGAGACAGAGGGCAGCGGTGCAACAGAGGAGGCAGCTGTGGTTGGCGGACTCTGGTGCGGTTCCTATGACTGCCACTACTATTTCAAATCTGCTGCGGATGAGCAGCCAATCAGGACCGTCCGCTCCTGATTGGCTGCTGGTTCGAGAGAGCTCTGTGACATGCAGATATATATAAAACCTTGTCTCTGTGCCGCACTCCTGGACTATATCCTGATGAAATGGTGTAGACCAGGGGTGGCCAACCAGTCAGAGGCAAAGAGCCAGAAAAGTTCCGTAGTCAAGGGATAAGAGCCACTATAATGGTTGCCACAAAGCCATGCCCCCTTTTTGTGCGCACACTTTTCGGTACGACGTTTGTAGGAGTATGACCTTGTGTCATAACCCCGTTTTTAGTCATGTTGTACAGTGCCACATACATATAATTCCCCGGTACAGTGCCACATACATATAAAAATTAGAGATGAGCGGATTCGGTTTTACTCGGTTTTACTCGGTTCTCAAAACCGAATCTTATTGGCTCACGGATGTCACGTGTTTTGGATAGCCAATAAGATTCGGTTTTTAGAACCGAGTAAAACCGAGTAAAACCGAATCCGCTCATCTCTAATAAAAATGCCTCCACAGTGCCAGATACACACATGTCAATATAGTACCAGATACATATATGCCCCCAGTGCAGATACACATGCCCCCACAGTGTGCCAGATGTGCCCCAGTGCAGATACACATACCCCCACACAGCGTGCCAGATATGCCCCCAGTGCAGATACACATGCCCCCACACAGTGTGCCAGATATGCCCCCAGTGCAGATACACATGCCCCCACAGTGTGCCAGATATGCCCCCAGTGCAGATACACATGTCCCCACAGTGTGCCAGATATGCCCCCAGTGCAGATCCACATGGCCCCACAGTGTGCCAGATATGCCCCCAGTGCAGATCCACATGGCCCCACAGTGTGCCAGATATGCCCCCAGTGTAGATACACATGTCCCCACAGTGTGCCAGATATGCCCCCAGTGTAGATACACATGTCCCCACAGTGTGCTCCCCCCGCCCGCCCGCCCGAATGCTGCTCACCGTGCTGCTGCTGTGAGGGTAGGAGAGCGCAGCGCGCGCCTCTACTACCCGTCCGTCTCCGGTGGCGGTGTGTATCTGAAGTTCGGCGCCGGCCTGTGAGCCAATCAGAGCTCACGGTCCGGCAGCCAATCAGGAGCCTTAGCTGCCGGTCTGCGAGCTCTGATTGGCTCACGGGGCGGCGCCGAATTTCAGATACACACCGCCGCTGGAGATTTTAGAAGTGTGTCAGTGTGTTCAGTGTGTAGGGCAGCGGTGGCCAGGAGCGGATCGACTTGAGCCGCATGCCGTGGATGAAAGAGCCGCATGCAGCTCGAGAGCCGCGGGTTGTCCACCGCTGGTGTAGACCATGAAATGTTGGTAACGCTGAAACTGGTGTCTGAGTGATGTTTTATTATCCAGGAGTGCGGCACAGAGACAAGGTTGTAGGAAGCTAACACTATTGTGTATGGCAGTGCGGGCACCCGCAGCAGTTTATATTAGAGATGAGCGGATTCGGTTTTACTCGAATTTACTTGGTTCTCAAAACGGCATTTTATTGGCTCACGGATGTCACGTGTTTTGAATAGCCAATAAGCTGCCGTTTTGAGGACCGAGTAAATCCGAGTAAAACCGAATCCGCTCATCTCTAGTTTATATACCTATTAGGAGAGTCGGTAAACAAAAAAACAAAAAAAATAAAAAAAAAATAAAAAAAAATTTAAAAAAAATAATAATAAAAAAAAAATATATATATATATATATAATATTTTTATTAACGTGATGTACATACAGGATATGGACCCCCCTTACAAATCCTACATTTGCCATTGAAGGGGGGGGGGGGGAGAGGGAGTGGGAGCAGGCCAGATAGCCTCTTACCTGTCACAACCCAGCCACAGGTCTCTGCAGGCACTTCTCTCCATTAGGCCACGCCCCCTAATCACCCGCGAATCGCGGCACTTCTCTGGGGCCGTGAGCCGGCCCTGGTGGGGGGGGGGGGGGGGGGGGACTGGGAGACAGCGCTGTTGAACTGGGTCTGACTCTGGGAGCAGGAGGGTCTGAACACAGCCATATCCTGCTGCTGCTCTGTCCCTGCACGGAGCGGAGGTTGTGATGTGCGGTCTTTCAGCTGACCGCACATCGCTCCTCCTGAATATCGGTGGCGCTTCTCATATTTTGGGGGGGGGCAGCTGCCCCCTTGCCCCCCCCCCCGTTCCGACGCCTCTGTGTGTATGTATATCTAGGTAGATAGATATAGATAGAGATGCGTGCTGACCCCCACGTTTTGGTTTTGCAAAACCACCCTCTGTGTTTAGGTTTCGGTTTCGTATCTGAATTTTTAGAAAAATGTATTTATTTAAAACAAGCTATAGTCATGTCATTTGGCCCACTAAATTATAGAGATGCAGAAGACTCTTTTTTACAGCAACTGAGAAAAGGCCAGAAAAGAATACAATGTTATTGTTAAAGGATTCCTGACAAGGATGGCGGAATCCCCGGATCGAATCCCCTTCTAAAAAAACTACTAAAAACTTTTGTATATGGCACAATTCTAGTTTTTTTAGAAGGGGATTCGATCTGGGGATTCCGCCATCCTTGTCATTGCAGCTACTGGCCCACTGAACTATGCAACCGACAGTAAGGAACATGGACATTGGGAGATAAGATCCTAGAGAAGAGCTTTATTTGATCTGAGATTGTAGGACTTTTGAAGATTCCCAGTGGTTATATACCCTGAGTTATTCCAGAAGGAGCGCGCATCCGTAAACTGTGAGCTTGTGTTTGGATTACCTGTATGATGATGTGACCCATAGTGGATCTCCACAAAAAAAAATATATTTAGAAGTTTGCTGCAAGGAAGCATATCATCCCTTTATTGTTGGAGTTACAGTCCTATGGTAAGCTTAGAATGACAGATCCCCCATCTCACATTGTGAACCAAAGCTGGCCTTCGCAATCCCCAAGTGAGCGCAGACCCCAACCGCCCTTTTTATATTTGGCCTGATCTAGGAGACAAGGAGGATTTTCAAGATCTAGATTTCTCAGTGTTTATTTGAATCTGGCTTTACGTGGATGGGGCACCAGTTTATGCCCCACCCACATAGTAGTTTCACCCACAATGTCCACAGTTAGGGGCTCCAAAAAATTAGGCTCGGACCAGCCCTAGTTATTATTATTATTATTATTATTATTATTAATAATAATAATAATAACCATTGGTTAATGATTTGCATACATGACGCACCTCATCTGATGGATGATATTGTATTACAAATCTTGTATCAACTCACAGTTTTAGATGAGTATCAGCTTTTCCAGTTGCTATTTTCCAAGCACTGATGCCCCTTATTTCATAGAAATCAACACTATGTATGTGCGTATATTTATATAGGCTAGATAGATAGATTTGTATATATCCACACATACATATGAATCATTTAATTAAGTAAATGAGGCATACAAAGAGGGAGACACAGTTCTGCAAAAGCCCTCCTCCTACAGCACAATATAGCTGGCACAATACCTCTTTCATATATAATCCCTTGGATTTAAAACGCCAAAACCAATGATGAGAACTGAGTGCAGATATGTATTTAAGCTGTCAAAGAAAGCGAATGATTGACCCTAAGATCTTATAAGCTTATTTAATTGCTCCAGAGTGGGACTGCAGGTTTAAACTTGACCATATGTACACAGAGGATTCAGGC
The DNA here is from genome assembly GCF_028390025.1 of Pseudophryne corroboree. Classification (NCBI taxonomy): domain Eukaryota; kingdom Metazoa; phylum Chordata; class Amphibia; order Anura; family Myobatrachidae; genus Pseudophryne; species Pseudophryne corroboree. The sequence continues at coordinate 722,220,930 of NC_086448.1, read as the reverse complement.
TGAAAAGCCCCCTGCTTTCTGCTTGGCGTCGCAGAGTTACCAGAGACAAAAGTCCTGTTCATTCCACTCATAACTTTATTTCTATTTCAGGGATTGGCATTGCTCGATCATGTGGAGACACAAATAATCATTTATTTCCTTTCCGTTTTCTGTGTGTGATGAGAAAATTAGTATTCACTGAACTTGTGTTCAATAACAATAAATAGACATAAAGGCGCTTTCAAAATAGTGACAAGTTGTATAACAAAATATCGTCGTTATGATGTTATACATAAATGTTCCAAATAATTAGCCATCCTCAAGATTAAAAGTAACTCAGAACAGTGCAGCAAGAGAGAAGGACAACAGAAGGCTCAGTAGTTAAGACGGACGCTATTTCTCTAGAGATTGTTGTGGTACAGAAAGCAAATGCGCCTGATTGCCTGCCTCGCACATAGCAAGGAGTCAGCATGCCTACATCCTGGTTCTTGGAATGAGCGCAGTCTGACATATTTTTGCAGGATTTCCACCCTGGCACCATCTCTGAAGATGTGTAAAAAAAAAAAAAACCTCCCTCATATTGAAAAATGCTCTTTGGTAGATTTAAAGCATACTTGTTAGAAGCCAGGAGGGTAAATGCAGGTGCCTTGCATCTTTGGGCGCAGCGCCCATCGCAGCTAACAGTGCGAATGGCAGGTCCATGGGGAGGGGCTAAAATTATGCTATTCTAAGAGAATCACATCATAATGGCCCTGCCATGACTCCCGATTACTTGCATTATACTCCCCATCCTGCTCACTTCAAGAGGAAGTGGGTGAGATACTTGGGCTGATTCAGATGTGGCTGGAGTTGCTATCAATAACACTAATATGCTACAAGGATGCAGTATCGGAACATCGGGCAGCTCGCAACCAGGGGCTGGCTGGCAACTTTTAGCCTGGGGGGCAAGTCCAGAGCACTGGCCCATAAGTAATGGCGCCATCTTAAATGGAGGTTTTTTTGTTTAAAAAATATTAATAAAAAAAATGAGGCCTGGTGTAAATTATCCCAAAGATACTTTATTATCAATTTGTCAGTGCGGCCGCGGCTTCATCAGAGCTGTGTAGTGCAGGGGTGGCCAACCAGTCAGTGGCAGAAAAGATCTGTAGTCAAGGGTAAGAGCCATATCATGTGCGTGCCGATGCGCGCAAACAAAAATAGGGGTGTGGCATAGTTGTCACAAAGCCACAGCCCATTTTTTATGCGCACACCTTTCGGTTTGATGTTTGTAGGAGTATGACCTTGTGTCATAACCCCATTTTTAGTCATGTTGTACAGTGCCACATACAAATAAAGCCCCTGTACAGTGCCACATACATATAAAAAGTTTTAACCTTGTGGCTAAATATCCAAAATATCTGCACTTTCGAAACCTCAGTGGCTATTATATCTGGCCCATCATCAGGTAGACCTTCTTATTTTCATAGTTCCGGAATAAGATATAAAAAACTGTTTTACACTGTCTTGAAAAGTTGAAATCTCTTTTTATGGCCTCTCATTTATATAAATCTGTGATCCCTGGGAAGCTGATTTGTCTGTGTCCTTACAGGAAAGCTCCGCCCACTGCGCTCTCTCCCATATAGACAGAAATATGATACATGCAGAGCAGATGAAACAGAGGGGGGTCCAAAATTGGACTTTACCTGAAACCCTAGCACCAGAACTGAGTTATATGAGGTCTTTATTTCAGCCATGTAATACATCAGAATATAGTCATTGACATAAATGCTGCCACATATTATCTATATGATAATGGGGCAGATGTGATACTGGCAGGGATTCAAGTGAAAAAATCCAGGACCCCAACTACAAAATTGCATATAGAAAATGCATTGGTCTGTTTGTGTGTCTGTCTGTCCGTGAGGTCATGCTGTGATGTCATAATGTTAACAACTGCCTATACCAGGACATTGCTGCTGCTGCCTTGTCACATAGTCCTGCAGGGCCCTGGCAAACACACAGCTCACCATCAGAAGGTGATATCACCATAAAAGCTATTCACATAAGGTTAGTGACTGGCCAAAGATAAGGGCAGCTTAGTGTAATGGCAGTGGCAAACTTGGAGTGCATTTAACGAGAGTCAGAGGAAAATAGAAGTTATTGACAGTTACACATACCCTTCATTATCCAACTTAAAATACTGGCAGAGATTCAACTAAAAAAAAGTAATTAGTGAGCTGCATTAACCATTACTTATAATGGGTTACTTTTGCTGTATAATTCTGTGATGTCATGTCATGGACTTGTGATGTCATAAAGGAGTCTTTGCCCTCCTGGATGATAGCTGAGGATACTGTGACTACATGCACACTCCCAGCTAAGCATCGAGACAGTTGCCAGCGAGACAGTGACCTCTTGGAAAGTGCATACGTTTGAATTTCTGAGACCATCGCCGTAAGTTACTGTAAGTACACAATCTTCACATTCTGGTGCTACTTATCTTTATTCTGATTGGCTGCGCTGTCACCATATCTTTATATCATGCCAAATGTAATAGCCTCCGTCCTGCAGAAAGAGACAAATGTTTCATGATTAAGCTTCAAAATTTTAAGTAGTAACTATTTTAGAGGCGAAACCAACTTCGTTAAATGAAATTGTCACTTTAAACCTTGTGACTAAATGTTTAAAATATCTGCACTTTCGGAACCTCAGGGGCTATTATATCTGGCCCATCATCAGGTAGACCTGCTTATTTTCATAGTTCCGGAATAAGATACAAAAATGTTTTTATACATATATATATATATATATATATATATATATCTCCTATATAGTAGCCATAGTCTGTGCCTGGCCGTAACGCTGGGCAGAGTCACAGCGGTGGGCGGAGTCACAGAGCCCGCCCACCACATGTGCAGCAAGTCTCTGCTCCTGCTGCCTGTCCATCTCACCCCCCCCCCCCCCCCCCCCTCAGCATCTCCGACTCCCCGGCCGCAGCGCCGGGGGAACAACAGCTGCCGCCACAGGCATAGACAATATGAGGGATGGGTGGCGCAGGGGAAGGCTTTCATAGCCCTCCCTGAGCCGCGTACACAGACCCGCCACCTCCTCCGCACACATCTAGCTGTCAGCTCTCCTGCTGTGACAGGACCCGAGTGCTGCAGTGACATCATCTCCTGCAGCACTCTCCTCCTGTCACAGAGAAGAGCCGGCACACACACACACTCCAGTCTCCGGGGGCTGCCAGCATCTACAGGCAAGCTGGGAACACCCCCGGAGCGAGAGAGAACATACACGTGAGGCCACGCCCCTTTTACATTAGACCACGCCCCCTTTTCACAGCGCGATAGGAAATGTAATAGGACAGACTGCTCTCCCACACCTGGTGATGCCTCTGGATAGAATACTATTTCACAGCCTGCAGCAGCCACCCACAGCCCCAACGGTGAGTCCACTGTATCTATGTCTGGTCACCACTTTACACAAGTCCACCCCCTCCACTACTTCCCCCCCCTTTCTTCATCAGCTTCCTCACTAAGGACCCTCCCTGCTGCCCCGCCTCTCTCTATCCCCTCCCTACCGCACCGCTTCTCTCTATCCCCTCGCTACCTCCCCACCTCTCTCTATACCCTCCCTACCGCCCTGCGTCTCTCTTTCCCCTTCCTACCGCCCGCATCTCTGTATGCCATCCCTACTGCCCTGCGTCTCTCTGTCCCCTCCCTACCGGCCCGCGTCTCTCTATCCCCTCCCTACCGCCCCACGTCTCTCTCTGTCCCCTTCCTACCGCCCCGGATCTCTCTATCCCCTCCCTACCACCCCGCGTCTCTCTATCCTCTCCCTACCACCCCGCGTCTCTCTATCCCCTCCCTACCGCCCCGCGTCTCTGTATCCCCTCCCTACCGCCCGCGTCTCTGTATGCCCTCCCTACTGCCCTGCGTCTCTCTGTCCCCTCCCTACCGCCCTGCGTCTCTCTATCCCCTCCCTACCGCCCCGCATCTCTCTCTGTCCCCTCCCTACCGCCCCGTGTCTCTCTGTCCCCTCCTTACCGCCCCACGTCTCTCTATCTCCTCCCTATCGCCCCGCGTCTCTGTATCCCCTCCCTACCGCCCCACCTCTCTGTATCCCCTCCCTACCGCCCCACCTCTCTGTATCCTCTCCTCCCTACGCCTCTGTATCCCCATCCTACCGCCCCGCTTCTCTCTATCCCCTCTCTACCGCCCCGCGTCTCTCTATCCCCTCCCTACCGCCCCGCGTCTCTGTATCCCCTCCCTACCGCCACGCCTCTCTCTATCCCCTCCCTACCGCCATGCCTCTCTCTATCCCCTCCCTACCGCTCGGCGTCTCTGTATCCCCTCCCTACCGCCCCGCATCTCTGTATCCCCTCCCTACCGCCCCGCGTCTCTGTATCCCCTCCCTACCGCCCCGCATCTCTGTATCCCCTCCCTACCGCCCCACCTCTCTGTATCCCCTCCCTACCGCCCGCCTCTCTGTATCCCCTCCTCCCTATGCCTCTGTATCCCCACCCTACCGCCCTGCTTCTTTCTATCCCCTCCCTACCGCCCCGCGTCTCTCTATCCCCTCCCTACCGCCCGCGTCTCTATACCCTCCCTACCGCCCCGCGTCACTCTATCCCCTCCCTACCGCCCACGTCTCTGTATCCCCTCCCTACCGCCACGCCTCTCTCTATCCCCTCCCTACCGCCACGCCTCTCTATCCCCTCCCTACCGCTCTGCGTCTCTGTATCCCCTCCCTACCGCCCCGCGTCTCTGTATCCCCTCCCTACCGCCCCGCGTCTCTCTATCCCCTCCCTACCGCCTCGCATCTCTGTATCCCCTCCCTACCGCCCCACCTCTCTGTATCCCCTCCCTACCGCCCGCCTCTCTGTATCCCCTCCTCCCTATGCCTCTGTATCCCCACCCTACCGCCCTGCTTCTCTCTATCCCCTCCCTACCGCCCCGCGTCTCTCTATCCCCTCCCTACCGCCCGCGTCTCTATCCCCTCCCTACCGCCCCGCGTCACTCTATCCCCTCCCTACCGCCCGCGTCTCTGTATCCCCTCCCTACCGCCACGCCTCTCTCTATCCCCTCCCTACCGCCACGCCTCTCTATCCCCTCCCTACCGCTCTGCGTCTCTGTATCCCCTCCCTACCGCCCCGCGTCTCTGTATCCCCTCCCTACCGCCCCGCGTCTCTCTATCCCCTCCCTACCGCCTCGTATCTCTGTATCCCCTCCCTACCGCCCCACCTCTCTGTATCCCCTCCCTACCGCCCGCCTCTCTGTATCCCCTCCTCCCTATGCCTCTGTATCCCCACCCTACCGCCCCGCTTCTCTCTATCCCCTCCCTACCGCCCCGCGTCTCTCTATACCCTCCCTACCGCCCCGCGTCTCTGTATCCCCTCCCTACCGCCACGCCTCACTCTATCCCCTCCCTACCACCACGCCTCTCTCTATCCCCTCCCTACCGCTCTGCGTCTCTGTATCCCCTCCCTACCGCCCTGTGTCCCATACAGGGTCCATACCACCGGCTCCTTGATACCTCCCTGACAAACCCTCACCAGGAGTACAGGAGCCATAACCCCCTGCGGTGCTCACCGTAGTTACCGGTATATCGGTGATGCTCCGCTCTGCCGCCTCCTCCCTAACCCTCACACAGCAAGCGCAGGGCGCAAGCCCAGCACCAAGCAGATGACCGTGCTGCCCATGCCCATTGGCCCTGGGAGCAGCACCAGCCTGCGCACCCTCCTCCTACTGCACCTGAGGGGGCCGCGCATATAGCGCATGCACAAGGGACTGGTGCACCTGCGGCCGCATGGAGACCTTGCTTGCGCAACATGTCCGCGTTGCTACACCTGAAGGATCAGACGGTGTAGAGAGAGGACACAGCTGCCCCTGTTCCTCATTGTACCAGCACTCCCCTCTGTGTCTAATAACACCATTTACCTCTTCATGCGGGTATGTCTATAGTACATCCTTATCCGTGTCCTATATATTGTTACACATACAATCACATAGTTATAGGTCCCGCACCACCCCTCCACCCGCAGCATTTACATACTCCCTGCCTCATCCGCAGTCCCCCCCGCACCCGCTACACCGGCCCCAATTTTACACTGTCTTGAAATCTCTTTTTACGGCCCCTCATTTATATATATCTATGATCCCCGGGAAGCTGGTTTGTCTGTGTCCTTACTGCAAATGAAAGCTCCGCCCACTGCGCTCTCTCCCATACAGATAAATAGATGCCACATACAGAGCAGTTGAAATAATGGGGGTGGGGGGTCAAAATTGGACTTTACCTGAAACCCTAGCACCAGAACTGAGTTATATGAGACTTTATTTCAGCCATGTAATACATCAGAATATAGTCATTGACATGAATGCTGCCACATATTATCTATATGATAATGGGGCAGATGTGATACTGGCAGGGATTCAAGTGAAGAAATCCAGGACCCCAACTACAAAATTGCATATAGAAAATGCATTGGTCTGTTTGTGTGTCTGTTGGTCCGCTCTGTCTGTGAGGTCATGCTGTGATGTCATAATGGTAACAACTGCCTATACCAGGACTTTGCTGTTGATCCCCTGTCTCATAGTCCTGCAGAGCCCTGGCAAACACACAGCTCACCAGCAGTAGGCGATATCACCGGAAAAGCTATTCACATAAGGTTAGTGACTGGCCAAATATAAGGCTGCTCATTAGGTAGATCATCCTAGGTGCGTTGGCCTCATAATTTTATCAATTGACTTTGCCTGAGGCCGAGTAACTCTGGGCTTACAGAAAATGGAAGGGAAGGACAATGTTTTCCTCATTAATTCAATTCAGAGAGGCAGAAGACAATGGTCAGCGCTTGTCCTTACCCCTGCAGGTCTGCGTGACTATAGCAAGGTGACCGCATGGGGCAATACTTTATATTTTGGCCAAAATATTTAAGGTTGCAACCTGATGTCCAGGCTCCGCAATTCATGTGGTGTGAACTATTTGGCCTGTTAGAGGCACATCGTTCTTTACACTAGTTCGTGTCTGGTTGCCGTGTAGGTTAGCAAATCACTGCTCAATACAGGGAACGGTTTCTATACCTCCCATATATGCAAATTGGGATGGAGCGTTAACCCTAGTGGTTTAAATTCATAGATTTCCTTTGAAGTTTGAGCTTAATTCTGAGTTGATCGCAGCAGCAAATTTGTTAGCAGTTGCGCAAAACCATGTGCACTGCAAGGGGGGGGGGCAGATATAACATGTGCAGAGAGAGTTAGATTTGGGTGGGGTGTATTCAAACTGAAATCTAAATTGCAGTGTAAAAATAAAGCAGATAGTATCTACCCTGCACAGAAACTAAATAACCCACCCATATCTAACTCTCTCTGCAAATGTTATATCTGCCCCCCCTGCAGTGCACATGGTTTTGCCCAACTGCTAACAAATTTGCTGCTACGATCAACTCAGAATTAGGCCCTTTGTCTTTAGGAAACCGCTCACTTTATACACCACACATTGGGCTTAATTCAGATTCAGTTGCAAAATACTATAGGACCTTATTTAGAGGTGGAGGCTAGGCTGATTACGGCCATAAGCGCATGCGCTGCATTCCAGGAAGGATGTGAATGCAATTTGATTGACAGGCAATAGGTGTTCGGGAGCAGCAATGCGGCATTGGGGGGAGTGGAGCAGGAAACACAGGCGTCCTCTATTTGAGCTGCTGTGATGCAATCTCAATGTAAATGCGATTAGCTCTCTGAGTTCCTAAAGCCTCTACCTACTTGGTCTATAGCTAGCGATTAACATACGGGCTGTCGAGATCCCAGCGGTCAGGATACAGACACAGGAATCCCGACAGCCGGGGAAATGCCTGTGAACGGAATCCTGACACAAACCCAGTATCCCCACTTGGGGGGTGGTCCATACCACCACCCAAAGGAGAATAAAATAGTGTGGTGAGCTTAGCTCGCCACCAGGCTCGAAGTGCGGCGAGCGTAGCGATCTAGTGAGGGGCCCGCAGCTCTCGCTGCCGGGATTACAGTGTCAGTCTCCTGGTCGCCGGGATCCCATACCGAATACATCTAAACATTATAATCTATGGAGGCGTGAAACATGATCTTTTGACTTTGTGTGAGACCCCTTTAGTGGTGTCACATATAAATACATTTAATACAGTTCATCAACAAATATTACTATGACTTATAATGCTTATTGTGTTATATACTGTAAATACATAAATAGCCACCTATATTTATTTTGCATTAGTGGCAGTGGACCCTGAAGGAGGCTTTAGCAGGCAGCGTGTGGGTAATACAGATATACAGGATCTTGTGTTGCAGACGGGAGACATCCGGCCACCGGAAGAAAAGGGATACACTGACCGTTAGAAAGAAGTGATCAGAGAGAGAGCCGAAGATGGAATGACATCCACTGCACACACAGTGCTACTTTAGGAATGGATTTTGTGGAGCCCGGGTGGGTGCTTAGGTAACCTTGCGGTAAATCTGGGTGAGAGGCGGCGGGGACAGGTGGGGTGGCTGAGCAGGGTGAGGGGCGGTGGAGACAAGTGGGGTGGCTGGGCAGGGTTTGAGGCAACTAGGACAGGTGGGGTTGCTGGGTAGGGTTAGAGGCGTCGAGGAAAGGTGGGGTGGCTGGGCAGGGTTTGAGGCGGCGGGTACAGGGGTGGTGGCTGTGCAGGGTGAGAGGCGACGGGGACAGGTGGGGTGCCTGAGCAGGGTAAGAGGCGGTGGCGACAAGTGGGGTAGCTGGGCATGGTTTGAGACAGCAACGACAGGTGGGGTTGCTGGGCAGGGTGAGAGGTGGCGGGGAAAGGTGGGGTGGCTGGGCAGGGTTTGAGGAATCGGGGACGGGTTACTGGGCAGGGTGAGAGGCGGCGGGGACAGGTGGGGTGGCTGAGCAGGGTGAGAGGCAATGGGGACAGGTGGGGTTGCTGGGCAGGGTGAGAGGCGGCGGGGACATGGGCAGATGGGCAGAGTTTGAGGCGGCGGGGAAAGGGGTGGCTGGGCAGGGTTTGAGGCGGCGGGGACAGGTGGGGTTCCAGGGCAGGGAGAGAGGCGGCGGGGACAGGTGGGGTGTCTGGGCAGTGTTTGAGGCGGTGAAGCCAGGTGGGGTTGCTGGGCAGGGTGAGAGGTGGCGGAGACATGGGTGGCTGGGCAGGGTTTGAGTCAACGGGGAGAGGTGTGATGGTTGGGCAGGGTAAGAGGTGGCGGGGACAGGGTAAGAGGCGGCAGGGACAGGTGTGGTGGCTGGGCAGGATGAGAGGCGGCGGTGACAGGTGGGGTGGCTTAATAGGTTAAGAGGTGGTGGGGACAGGTGGGGTGGCTGGGCAGGGTTTGAGGCGTCGAGGCCAGGTGGGGTAGCTGGGCAGGGTAAGAGGCGGCGGGGACAAGTGGGGTGGATGGGCAGGGTTTGAGGCAGCGGGGCCAGGTGGGGTGGCTGGGCAGGGTAAGAGGCGGCGGGGACAAGTGGCGTGGATGGGCAGGGTTTGAGGCGGCGAGGCCATGTGGAGTTGCTGGGCAAGGTAAGAGGCGGCGGGGCCAGGTGGGGTGGATGGGCAAGGTATGAGGCAGCAGAGACAGGTGAATCACGTCATATTGGCATAATGATGAAAAGTGCCAATACCTACCGCCCATCAATGACATCCTGCAGTAACTTCACCACCAAGCCAGGCTTTAAAAGTAAGTGTTTATGTGTATTTGACATATGTATGTTTGCCTGTTTACGTATGTATCTATGGTATGTGTTCTTTGTGTGAGTGTATATATGTATGATTGTGTTCTATGTGTGTGGATACAGTATCTGTGCTCTATGGCTGGTGATACAGATCTGATCGCTAGGCTGCTAAAATTGTAGCCCTGCGATCAGATAGTCGCCGCCCAAGGGGAGTGTATATTCACAGCGCAAGTGTGTGATCGCATGTGTACGTCGAGCTGCTAAAAAACTAGTGATGAGCGGGTTCGGTTTCTCGGAAACCGAACCCCCCCGAACTTCACCCTTTTTACACGGGTCCGAGGCAGGTTCGAACCTTCCCGCCTTGCTCGGCTAACCCGAGCGCGCCCGAACGTCATCATCCCGCTGTCGGATTCTCGCGAGATTTGGATTCTATATAAGCAGCCGCGCGTCGCCGCCATTTTCACTCGTGCATTGGAGATGATAGGGAGAGGACGTGGCTGTCGTCCTCTCAGTTTATTGTTGAAGTTGATTGCTTTATTGCTTAATTGTGGGGAGGATTGGGGAGCAGCTGTTAGGAGTACAGTGCAGAGTTTTGCTGATAAGTGACCACCAGTTTTTATCCGTTCTCTGCCTGAAAAAAACGCTCCATACCATATCTGTGCTCAGTGTGCTGCATAATATATCTGTGCTGAGTGCTCACACTGCTTAATTGTGGGGACTGGGGAGCAGCTGTATTATATAGCAGGAGTACAGTGCAGAGTTTTGCTGACAGTGACCACCAGTATACGTTGTCTGCCTGAAAAACACTCCATATCTGTGCTCAGTGTGCTGCTTTATTGTGGGGACTGGGGACCACCAGTATAATTAATATTATATAGGAGGAGTACAGTGCAGAGTGCACTGCTGTACCTACCTCTGTGTCGTCATCCATTTAGTATACTATCCATCTACATTCTATACCTGTGGTGCATTTTAGTTTTGCAGTTTGCTGACACAGTGACCACCAGTATACTATATATAGCAGTACGGAAGGCCACTGCTGTACCTACCTCTGTGTCGTCATCCATTAAGTATACTATCCATCTACATTCTATACCTGTGGTGCATTTTAGTTTTGCAGTTTGCTGACACAGTGACCACCAGTATACTATATATAGCAGTACGGTAGGCCACTGCTGTACCTACCTCTGTGTCGTCATCCATTAAGTATGCTATCCATCTACATTCTATACCTGTGGTGCATTTTAGTTTTGCAGTTTGCTGACACAGTGACCACCAGTATACTATATATAGCAGTACGGTAGGCCACTGCTGTACCTACCTCTGTGTCGTCATCCATTAAGTATACTATCCATCTACATTCTATACCTGTGGTGCATTTTAGTTTTGCAGTTTGCTGACACAGTGACCACCAGTATACTATATATAGCAGTACGGTAGGCCACTGCTGTACCTACCTCTGTGTCGTCATCCATTAAGTATGCTATCCATCTACATTCTATACCTGTGGTGCATTTTAGTTTTGCAGTTTGCTGACACAGTGACCACCAGTATACTATATATAGCAGTACGGTAGGCCACTGCTGTACCTACCTCTGTGTCGTCATCCATTAAGTATACTATCCATCTACATTCTATAGCTGTGGTGCATTTTAGTTTTGCAGTTTGCTGACACAGTGACCACCAGTATACTATATATAGCAGTACGGTAGGCCACTGCTGTACCTACCTCTGTGTCGTCATCCATTAAGTATACTATCCATCTACATTCTATACCTGTGGTGCATTTAAGTTTTGCAGTTTGCTGACACAGTGACCACCAGTATACTATATATAGCAGTACGGTAGGCCACTGCTGTACCTACCTCTGTGTCGTCATCCATTAAGTATACCATCCATCTACATTCTATACCTGTGGTGCATTTAAGTTTTGCAGTTTGCTGACACAGTGACCACCAGTATACTATATATAGCAGTACGGTAGGCCACTGCTGTACCTACCTCTGTGTCGTCATCCATTAAGTATACTATCCATCTACATTCTATACCTGTGGTGCATTTAAGTTTTGCAGTTTGCTGACACAGTGACCACCAGTATACTATATATAGCAGTACGGTAGGCCACTGCTGTACCTACCTCTGTGTCGTCAAGTATACCATCCATCCATACCTGTGGTGCATTTCAGTTGTGCGCAGTAAATATAGTAGTAGGCCATTGCTATTGATACTGGCATATAATTCCACACATTAAAAAATGGAGAACAAAAATGTGGAGGTTAAAATAGGGAAAGATCAAGATCCACTTCCACCTCATGCTGAAGCTGCTGCCACTAGTCATGGCCGAGCAATGAAATGCCATTAACGTCGTCTGCCAAGGCCGATGCCCAATGTCATAGTAGAGAGCATGTAAAATCCAAAAAACAAAAGCTCAGTAAAATGACCCAAAAATCTAAATTAAAATCATCTGAGGAGAAGCGTAAACTTGCCAATATGCCATTTACGACACGGAGTGGCAAGGAACGGCTGAGGCCCTGGCCTATGTTCATGGCTAGTGGTTCAGCTTCACGTGAGGATGGAAGCACTTATCCTCTCGCTAGAAAAATGAAAAAAACTTAAGCTGGCAAAAGCACAGCAAAGAAATGTGCGTTCTTCTAAATCACAAATCCCCAAGGAGAGTCCAATTGTGTCGGTTGCGATGCCTGACCTTCCCAACACTGGACGGGAAGAGCTTGCGCCTTCCACCATTTGCACGCCCCCTGCAAGTGCTGGAAGGAGCACCCGCAGTCCAGTTCCTGATAGTCAAATTGAAGATGTCACTGTTGAAGTACACCAGGATGAGGATATGGGTGTTGCTGGCGCTGGGGAGGAAATTGACAAGGAGGATTCTGATGGTGAGGTGGTTTGTTTAAGTCAGGCACCCGGGGAGACACCTGTTGTCCGTGGGACGAATATGGCCATTGACATGCCTGGTCAAAATACAAAAAAAATCAGCTCTTCGGTGTGGAATTATTTCAACACAAATGCGGACAACAGGTGTCAAGCCGTGTGTTGCCTTTGTCAAGCTGTAATAAGTAGGGGTAAGGACGTTAACCACCTCGGAACATCCTCCCTTATACGTCACCTGCAGCGCATTCATCATAAGTCAGTGACAAGTTCAAAAACTTTGGGTGACAGCGGAAGCAGTCCACTGACCACTAAATCCCTTCCTCTTGTAACCAAGCTCCTACAAACCACACCACCAACTCCCTCAGTGTCAATTTCCTCGTTACCCAGGAAAGCCAATAGTCCTGCAGGCCATGTCACTGTCAAGTCTGATGAGTCCTCTCCTGCCTGGGATTCCTCCGATGCATCCTTGAGTGTAACGCCTACTGCTGCTGGCGCTGCTGTTGTTGCTGCTGGGAGTCGATCGTCATCCCAGAGGGGAAGTCGGAAGACCACTTGTACTACTTCCAGTAAGCAATTGACTGTCCAACAGTCCTTTGCGAGGAAGATGAAATATCACAGCAGTCATCCTGCTGCAAAGCAGATAACTCAGGCCTTGGCAGCCTGGGCGGTGAGAAACGTGGTTCCGGTATCCATCGTTAATTCAGAGGCAACTATAGACTTGATTGAGGTACTGTGTCCCCGGTACCAAATACCATCTAGGTTCCATTTCTCTAGGCAGGCGATACCGAGAATGTACACAGACGTCAGAAAAAGAGTCACCAGTGTCCTACAAAATGCAGTTGTAGCCAGTGTCCACTTAACCACGGACATGTGGACAAGTGGAACAGGGCATACTAAGGACTATATGACTGTAACAGCCCACTGGGTAGATGTATGGTCTCCCGCAGCAACAACAGCAGCGGCACCAGTAGCAGCATCTCGCAAACGCCAACTCGTTCACTTTCCGTAAGAGGCACACAGTTGACAACCTCTTACGGAAACTGAGGAACATCATTGCTGAATGGCTTACCCAAACTGGATTCTCCTGGGGATTTGTGATATCAGACACCACCAATATTGTGCTTGCATTACATCTGGGCAAATTCCAGCACGTCCCATGTTTTGCACATACAATTAATTTGGTGGTGCATAATTTTTTGAAAAATGACAGGGGTGTGCAGGAGATGCTGTCAGTGGGAAAAAAAATGCAGGCCACTTCGGCATTCAGCCACCGCATGCCGAAGACTGGAGCACCAGCAAACACGCTTCAACCTGCCATGCTATAAACTGAAGCAAGAGGTGGTAACGAGGTGGAATTCAACACTCTATATGCTTCAGAGGATGGAGAAGCAGCAAAAGGCAATTCAAGCCTATACACCTAGCACCTGACAAGCGCAGTGGAGAATGATTTCCGTCTTGTGCAAGGTTCTCCAACCCTTTGAACTTGCCACACGTTTAGTCAGTTCAGACACTGCCAGCTTGAGTCAGGTCATTCCCCTTATCAGGCTTTTGCAGAAGCAGCTGGAGAAATTGAAGGAGGTGCTAAGATGGAGCGATTCCGCAAAGTATGTGGGACTTGTGGATGGAGCCCTTCATTCGCTTTGCCAGGATTCAAGGGTGGTCAATCTGTTGAAATCAGAGCACTACATTTTGGCCACTGTGCTCGATCCTAGGTTTAAAGCCTACGTTGTATCTCTCTTTCCAGCAGACACAAGTGTGCAGAGGTGCAAAGACCTGCTGGTGAGTAAATTGTCAACTCAAGCGGAACGTGACCCGTTAACAGCTCCTGCTTCAATTTCTCCCGCCACTGGGGCTGCAAGGAAAAGGATAATATTTCCAAGCCCACCCACTGGCGGTGATGCAGGGCAGTCAGGAGCGAAAGCTGACATCTGGTCCGGACTGAAGGACCTGCCAACGATTATTGACATGTCTACTGTCACTGCATATGATTCTGTCACCATTGAAGAAACGGTGGAGGATTATATGAGTGACAGCATCCAAGTAGGCAGGTCAGACAGTCTGTATGTATACTGGCAGGAAAAAGAGGCAATTTGGATGCCCTTGCACAAACTGGCTTTATTTTACCTAAGTTGCCCCCCTCCAGTGTGTACTCCGAAAGAGTGTTTAGTGCAGCTGGTAACCTTGTCATCGATCGGCGTAGGAGGTTACTATCCACAAAATGTGGAGAAGATGATGTTCATTAAAATGAATTATAAATTCCTCCAGGAAGACCTTTACCAGCAATTGCCTCCAGAAAGTACACAGGGACCTGTTATGGCGGATTCCAGTGAGGACGAATTAATACTCTGTGTGGAGGAGAATGTACACAGTGAAAGGCGTGAGGAATCGGAGGATGAGGATGAGGTCGACATCTTGCCTCTGTAGAGCCAGTTTGTGCAAGGAGAGATTGATTGCTTCTTTTTGGTGGGGGCCCAAACAAATCAGTCATTTCAGTCACAGGGGTATATTTACTAAGCTCCCGATTTTGACCGAGATGCCGTTTTTTCATCAAAGTGTCATCTCGGTAAATCTCGGTCATTTACTAAACACTAATCACGGCAGTGATGAGGGCATTCGTAATTTTTTGCTAGTTCAGGTAAAAAATTACGAATGAATACACCATCGGTCAAAACGCGGCTCTTTAAGTATGAATCTCGGTCATTTACTAAGAAGTGCAAAGCAAAAAAACCCAAAACACTGCCGTGAAAAATTACAACTCGTAAAAAAGTCCTAAAAAAAAACAGACCTGCTTTTTTTATCCGTGATTTGAGATGCATGCAGGGATCCATGAGATCCGTGCATGTATATCAGTGGGAAGGGGTGTGAAAGTGCTTATTTTTGCTAAAAAAATTGCGTGGGGTCCCCCCTCCTAAGCATAACCAGCCTCGGGCTCTTTGAGCCGATCCTGGTTGCAGAAATATGGGGAAAAAAATGACAGGGGTTCCCCCATATTTAAGCAACCAGCATCGGGCTCTGCGCCTGGTCCTGGTCTCAAAAATACGGGGGACAAAAAGAGTAGGGGTCCCCCGTATTTTTAAAACCAGCACCGGGCTCCACTAGCTGGACAGATAATACCACAGCCGGGGGTCACTTTTATACAGCGCCCTGCGGCCGTGGCATCAAAAATCCAACTAGTCACCCCTGGCCGGGGTACCCTGGGGGAGTGGGGACCCCTTCAATCAAGGGGTCCCACCCCCCCAGCCACCCAAGGGCCAGGGGTGAAGCCCGAGGCTGTCCCCCCCCCATCCAATGGGCTGCGGATGGGAGGGCTGATAGCCTTTGTTGTAAAAGAAAAGATATTGTTTTTAGTAGCAGTACTACAAGTCCCAGCAAGCCTCCCCCGCATGCTGGTACTTGGAGAACCACAAGTACCAGCATGCGGCGGAAAAACGGGCCCGCTGGTACCTGTAGTACTACCACTAAAAAAATACCCAAAAAAAGACAAGACACACACACCGTGAAAGTATAATTTTATTACTTACATACACACATACATACATACTTACCTTAAGTTCCCACGCAGGTCGGTCCTCTTCTCCAGTAGAATCCAAGGGGTACCTGTTGAAGAAATTATACTCACGAGATCCAGGGGTCCAGGCTCCTCGGGAAATCCAGGGGTAATCCACGTACTTGACAAAAAAAACAAAACGGTGTCCCGACCACGAACTGAAAGGGGACCCATGTTTGCACATGGGTCACCTTTCCACGAATGCCAGAAAGCCACTTTGACTTCTGTCTAATTGGGTTTCTGCAGCCAATCAGGGAGCGCCACGTTGTAGCACTCTCCTGATCAGCTGTGTGCTCTTGTCCTCACTGACAGGCAGCACACGGCAGTGTTACAATGTAGCGCCTATGCGCTACATTGTAACCAATGATGGGAACTTTCAGCTCAGCGGTGACGTCACTTTAGGTCAACCGCAGGGCAGAAAGTTCCCATCATTGGTTACAATGTAGCGCATAGGCGCTACATTGTAACACTGCCGTGTGCTGCCTGTCAGTGAGGACAGGACCACACAGCTGATCAGGAGAGTGCTACAACGTGGCGCTCCCTGATTGGCTGAAGAAACCCACTTAGACAGAAGTCAAAGTGGCTTTCTGGCAATCGTGGAAAGGTGACCCATGTGCAAACATGGGTCCCCTTTCAGTTCGTGGTCGGGACACCGTTTTGTTTTTTTTGTCAAGTACGTGGATTACCCCTGGATTTCCCGAGGAGCCTGGACCCCTGGATCTCGTGAGTATAATTTCTTCAACAGGTACCCCTTGGATTCTACTGGAGAAGAGGACCGACCTGCGTGGGAACTTAAGGTAAGTATGTATGTATGTGTGTATGTAAGTAATAAAATTATACTTTCACGGTGTGTGTGTCTTGTCTTTTTTTGGGTATTTTTTTAGTGGTAGTACTACAGGTACCAGCGGGCCCGTTTTTCCGCCGCATGCTGGTACTTGTGGTTCTCCAAGTACCAGCATGCGGGGGAGGCTTGCTGGGACTTGTAGTACTGCTACTAAAAACAATATCTTTTCTTTTACAACAAAGGCTATCAGCCCTCCCATCCGCAGCCCATTGGATGGGGGGGGACAGCCTCGGGCTTCACCCCTGGCCCTTGGGTGGCTGGGGGGGTGGGACCCCTTGATTGAAGGGGTCCCCACTCCCCCAGGGTACCCCGGCCAGGGGTGACTAGTTGGATTTTTGATGCCACGGCCGCAGGGCGCTGTATAAAAGTGACCCCCGGCTGTGGCATTATCTGTCCAGCTAGTGGAGCCCGGTGCTGGTTTTAAAAATACGGGGGACCCCTACTCTTTTTGTCCCCCGTATTTTTGGGACCAGGACCAGGCGCAGAGCCCGATGCTGGTTGCTTAAATATGGGGGAACCCCTGTCATTTTTTTCCCCATATTTCTGCAACCAGGATCGGCTCAAAGAGCCCGAGGCTGGTTATGCTTAGGAGGGGGGACCCCACGCATTTTTTTTGGGGATTTTACATTGTTTAATTAAAAAAAAAAAAAATAAGAACCCCAGCACGGATCACACAGATCCGTCCGAGATTGATTGTAAAAAAAAACGGCAGTGTTTTGCTAATCACTGCCGTAAAAATAGGTTAAAAAAAACGAATGACATCGACATCGGAAGAAAAGAAAAACCCGAATACGACAGCTTAGTAAATCCATCGTAATCAATTCAAAAAGTTGCAGTTTTACACTGTCGATGTCATTCGTGATTGAACTTTGACCTTTTTTCGGAAATTACGAATCTTAGTAAATTTACCCCACAGTCGTGTGGCAGACCCTGTTGCAGAAATGGTTGGTTTGTTAAAGTGTGCATGTCCTGCTTATACAACATAAGGGTGGGTGGGAGGGCCCAAGGACAATTCCATCTTGCACCTCTTTTTCTTCTTTGCATCATGTGCATTTGGGGACTAGTTTTTTTTTAAAGTGCCATCCTGTCTGTAACTGCAGTGCCACTCCTAGATCACTTGTTTTATCACTGTGAAATCTTAAGGAATTACCGTCCATTTTTTCTCTTTAAGAGGAATGACAGTGGCTATATGTGTTCATACACACACCTTGTGTCATCACGTGTTCATGATTCACAGTAAGAAATACTTATTTAACATCTACACACAGTCTATGGTGTCAGTGCCAGATTAAGGTCTATGTGGGCCTGGAGCTGAGAGTTAGGAAGGGCCTATGGGGGTCATTCCGAGTTGATCGCACGTAGTAACTTTTTGCTGCTCGTGCGATCAACTTGACGCCACCTATGGGGCAGTGTATTTTAGCATAGCAGGGGTGCGTTCGCTTGTGCAGTCCTGCTATGCTAAAAAAGTTTCCTGCAAGACAAGACCAGGGTCAGACTTACTTACCCTGTGTGACAGATCCAGCGACGAAGGTCCCGGAATTGACGTCAGACATCCGACCTCCAAACGCCTGGACACGGCGCTGCAATCACTTTTTCCGCTGGTGGCGTCGCTGCCCTGCGCGCAACAACGCATGTGCGCATTGCGGGCGCCACGCAGGCGCAGTCCCGACCCCATGATGTACCGCTGCGTGCAAACGGGTCGGACTGGCCCCCAATTACTGTATGTGCTGTCGCAGGAAGTAAGATCAGTGCCGTAGAGAAGTTCTCCCGAGTGGGTAGGGGAGTGTGGATACTATATCACTGCACTACCTCCCCACATTACATTGCTGTGCTACTTCCCCACACTACATCCCCACACTGCATTACATCCCCACACTATATCACTATGATGGGTTGATATTGGGAGACCGGCATTTGGGATTCCGGAGGTCACCATAACGACCCCTTCTCCAGAATGCTGGCAGCGGGGGTAAATGCAACAAAGACCCTTGTGGGCTTGCTGCGCTCGCCACGCAGTGGGCTGGGTGGCTCGCTGCGCTCGCCCCAGGTTCTTTTCACACTCTATGGGTGACGTGGACACCCGTGAGTGGGAATGGTCCCTGTTAGTCGGCATGCCAACTGTTGGTGCTGTCCAGCACTCAGGATTCCGGCGTCATTATAGTGACCGGCGGTCTCCCGACCGCCAGTCACATAACTACATCCCCACTATGATACTTATTCACACTACATCACTGCACTACATCCCTACAGTTTATCACTACACTACCTCCCCACACTACAACTCCACAGCATTTCACTGGGGTGGTCTTCTGTATGCCAGCGGCCGGGCTCCTGACGTCCAGCATGCCGGCGCCGGAATCCCAACCGCCGGTATACCGACATTTATTCTCCCTCTTGGGGGTCCATGACCCCCCTGGAGGGAGAATAAATAGCGTGGCGCGCCACCGTGCCCGCAAGGGGCTCATTTGCGCTCGCCCAGCTGTCGGTATGCCGGCGGTCGTGATTCCGGCGCCGGTATGCTGGTCGCCGGGAGCCCGGCCGCCGACATACACTACTACACCCATTTCACTGCACTACCTCTCAGACCTTCATTCCCGTACTATACCTGCCTCCCCACATTACTGTGTTACCTTCCCACACCACCGTACTTTACTACTTTCCCAAACCCCCGTACTGTGCTATCTTACTACACCACCGTATTGCGCTACCTCCCCACACCACATTACTGCGCTAACATTCCACACTCCATTACTGTGCTACCTTCCCACACCACCATACTGCGTTACCTCCCCACACCACATTACTGCGCTACCTTCCCGCACCACATTACTGCGCTACTTTCCTGCACCACATTACTGCGCCACCTTCCCACACCACCATACTGCGCTACCTTCCCACACCACATTACTGCGCTACCTTCCCACACATTTCTGTGCTACCTTCCCACACCACCATACTGCGCTACCTTCCCACACTACATTACTGCGCTACCTTCCCACACCACCATACTGCGTTACCTTCCCACACCACATTACTGCGCTACCTTCCCACACATTTCTGTGCTACCTTCCCACACCACCATACTGCGCTACCTTCCCACACCACACTACTGCGCTACCTTCCCACACATTACTGTGCTACCTTCCCACACCACATTACTGCGCTACCTTCCCACACCACCATACTGCGCTACCTTCCCACACCACATTACTGCGCTACCTTCCCACACATTACTGTGCTACCTTCCCAAACCACATTACTGCGCTACCTTCCCACACCACATTACTGCGCTACCTTCCCACACCACATTACTGCGCTACCTTCCCGCACCACCATACTGCGCTACCTTCCCACACCACATTACTGCGCTACCTTCCCGCACCACCATACTGCGTTACCTCCCCACACTCCATTAGTGCGCTACCTTCCCACACTCCATTACTGCGTTACCTTCCCACACATTACTGTGCTACCTTCCCACACCACCATAGTGCGCTACATTCCCACACCACATTACTGCGCTACCTTCCCACACTCCATTAGTGCGCTACTTTCCCGCACTCCATTACTGCGTTACCTTCCCACACATTACTGCGCTACCTTCCCACACCACCATACTGCGCTACATTCCCACACATTACTGCGCTACCTTCCCACACCACATTACTGCACTACCTTCCCACACCACATTACTACGCTACCTTCCCACACCACCATACTGCGCCACCTTCACACACCACCATACTGCGTTACCTTCCTGCACCACATTACTGCGCTACCTTCCCGCACCACATTACTGCACTACCTTCCCACACTCCATTACTGCGCTACCTTCCCAGACATTACTTTGCTACCTTCCCACACCATCATACTGCGCTACATTCCCACACCACATTACTGCGCTACCTTCCCACACCACATTACTGCGCTACCTTCCCACACCACCATACTGCGCTACCTCCCCGCACCACATTACTGCGCTACTTTCCTGCACCACATTACTGCGCCACCTTCCCACACCACATTACTGCGCTACCTTCCCACACCACCATATTGCGCTACCTTCCCACACCGCATTACTGCGCTACCTTCCCACACCGCATTACTGCGCTACCTTCTCACACCGCATTACTGCGCTACCTTCCCACACCGCATTACTGCGCTACCTTCCCACAACGCATTACTGCGCTACCTTCCCACACCGCATTACTGCGCTACCTTCCCACACCGCATTACTGCGCTACCTTCCCACACCACATTACTGCGCTACCTCTCCGCAACACATTACTCTGATCCCTTCAAGCACCACTGTACTGCGCAAGTTTGGCGCGCATGTCACGCCACTATCCATTAAGCCCTGCTCTGGCACCAGCCCATGCCCACTATGCAGACACTAGTATGCAGCTTTCCTGGTGTCTGTCCAGTGTCCACCCACCTAATATACTGCCTCCGAAGTTCACCTACTTGAATTCCCTCCTACCTGGCTTCTATTGGCCGGGAGGGGCTACATCCTGCCTGCTTATGAAAGTTCCTACTCCTATTGGTCCAGTGGTGTCTACCCATACCCCGCAGTCAACCCCCGGATGGTTGTGAGCACTGGGAGGTGGAGTACATAGGGGGTCATTCTAACCTGATCTCACACTGCAGTTTATCGCAGCAGTGCGATCGGGTCAGAACTGCGCATGTGCCGGTGCCGTAGTGCGTTGGCGCATGCCAGACGGCCGAAGGCCATCGGGCCGCTACGATCGCCTCTGCCTGATTTACAGGCAGAGGCGGTCGCTGGGCGGGGGTGGAACGGCGGCGCTTGGCCTCCGTTTCGTGGGCGCGGTCCGGCCAATGTAGGCGTGGCCGGACCGAACGGGGGGCGGGCTGCAGCGGCTGCATGATATCACACGCAGCCGCTGCGGGACGGGGAGCGATGAGTAGCTCCCGGCCAGCACGCTAAAGCTGCGCTGGTTGGGAGCTACTCATGAAGTGCAAAGGCATCGCCACTATGCGATGCCTTTGCACTTCTGCGGGGTGGGCTGCACTGACATGCGGGGCGGGATAGCCCTGTGCTGGGCGTCCCTCCGCATGTCAGTGTGAATGATCGTAGCTGTGCTAAATTTAGCACAGCTACGAACATCTCGGAATGACCCCCATAGTACATTATGTAAACAAACACCCTGCAGAATCCTACTCCGCCATATATACACTGCTCTGGCCGGCGGTGCCGCCCTCCCTCTGCCGAGGCTGACACTGGCCCAGGACATGAGACCTGCTCGCCTTGCCCTTGTTATGCCTCTGCCTCTGCCAGTGCCACTACTAGATATTGCCACTAGGTACCTCTCTCTGTAGAGCCACAGCAGCCAAACTTCACACCACTGTTTGGTAGCAATGGAGAAGGAGAGGATGAGGACTGACAGCAGCTGAATGAGCAGGACTTCTGATGAGCGGAGGGGACACGCTGCTATCTTCCAGGGGGCGGAGCTATTCAGGCCTATAGCCGGAGCTTCTGGCTTCCCAGGGGAGGGGAGGGGTGGCTCTAGCCTCAGTGTGGAAGGAGTGGAGCAGCTGGGGGCAGAGCTTTAGATAGGATGGGGGCGGGGCTTCAGGCAGTGTGAGAAAGCACAGCTGCAGACTGTCCAGGGGGCGGGGCTTATCGCCGTTTTGGGTGGAGCTTATGACATCCCGGCGTCTGACTCTGAGCTGCCATGTTCACGCACTCACCGTCACTCAGGCAAGTTAAGCAACCCAGGTGAGGGGACCTGCTGTGCACGGCTGCGGGGCGCGGGCGGTTCGGAGGTGATTGGGGGAGCTTTGGCCGGGAGGGAGGCATTTCCTGTTGCTAAGTAATGAGTGATGACAGGAGAAAAGTATTTTCTCCTGTCAACACTGGCTAGCTGCACGGAAGAGATCATGTGGGCCTATTTTCAATGGGGGGCCTGGAGCTGCAGCTCCATCCGCCCCATTGTTAATCCGGCCCTGTATGGTGTATGCCTTTACTGACCTTGTGTATTCACGTGTGCATGATTCACAGTAGGAAATACTAAACCAGTATCCACACAGTGTATGGTGTACGCCCTTACTGAATGTGTAAAACCGCTCTGTCAACTACACATTGTTGCAGATGGGTGGATGTAGCTTGTTATCAAATCACATGGACACTGTCGCAACAGTCTTGAACAGTAGATTGTTGTTAAAGGCGGTCACATGTTACAATATCTTCACATTTCACATCTCTCACTGCTAAATTTCTCAGGAATAGTCACATTGTTACACATCTGTTCAAAAATTGTTTAGGACAGTGACATTGGGGAATATCCTATACGGTGCTCCCCTCTCTTTTCTTCCATATATCTTTTGGAGCGACAGAAGAATTGTCACCTCGGACAGACACTCTACATTCCTAGTTGCAGCTTATTATTAATTACTATTTTTTAGAGATTAATTACTGTTATAACATTATCAGTTATCAAAAAAATTCAGTATCCGCAATTGAGCATAATGGTAGCTTAACGCACCTAGTAATTTTAATTATATATCACTTAGCTTAATTTATTTTAAAAAAAAATTCACTTTTTTGTTTTATTTTTAAGACATAATTATTTTTCTTCTTTTTTCATTTTTTTGTCCTTTAAATGAGGGATAGGGACACTATTTTGAATGTTTCAATCCCATGGGCCACAAAGTTGTTATTTAGTACTTTCAGGCTATCAGATGGCTTATTATGCCTGATAATAGACCTTTATCTTAACTAATATGATTAAACGTTAAGTTTTAATACTTATAATCATTTCAAAAGAGTGCGCCACACACTAAGCCTTCCTTTAGTGATAAGCCCACTAGTGGCTTACACTAATAATTCCTAGAACAATACTTTAACTCAGCTTAGTGGCGCACCTCCAGCCACATTATAATTAAATCAGGGCCTTGCGTAGCCCTTATTATTGTTTTTCTCATTGGTTGGTTTTGCACTAATATTGTTTGTAGAAAATCACTTGATACCTGTGCATTGTCCTTTAGACTTATGTCTTTTCTCTAAAGAATCCACTCCTAGATGGGCCAGGTGTTTGTGCCGCACACTTGTGTTGCTTAGTTTAGTCATCCAGCTACCTCATTGCACCTCTTTTTCTTCTTTGCATCATGTGCATTTGGGGACTAGTTTTTTTTTAAGTGCCTTCCTGTTTGCCACTGCAGTGCCACTCCTAGATGGGCCAGGTGTTTGTGCTGCACTCTTGTGTCACTTAGCTTAGTCACACAGCCACCTCGGTGCAACCTTTTGACCTAAAAACAATATTGTGTGGTGTGAGGTGTTCAGAATAGACTGGAAATGAGTGGAAATTAATGTTATTGAGGTTAATAATACCGTAGGATCAAAATTACCCCCAAATTCTGTGATTTTAGCTGTTTTAATGTTTTTTGTCAAAAATCATCCAAATCCAAAACAAAAATACGAAAGGGTGGTTTTGGCAAAACCAAGCCAAAACCAAAACACGAAAAGTGCCAGCCGCACATCTCTAATAAAAACACCAAAAAATGGGTGCCTCCACAGTGCCAGATACATATATGTCCCCACAGTGCCAGATACATATATTCCTCCACAGTGCCAGATACATATATTCCTCCACAGTACCAGATACAAATATGCCCCCACAGTGCCAGATACATATATGTCCCCATAGTGCCAGATATGCCCCCATTGCCAGATACACATCTCCCCAGTGCCAGATATGCCCCCACTGCCAGATACACATCTTCCCAGTGCCAGATATGCTCCCAGTGTAAGATACACATGTCACCCCAGTGCCAGATATGCCCACATTGCAAGATACACATGTCCTCCCAGTGCCAGATATGCCCCCAGTGCCAGATATGCCCCCAGTGCCAGATATGCCCCCAGTGTCAAATATGCCCCCAGTGCCAGATATGCCCCCAGTGCCAGATACACATATCCCACCAGTGCCAGATATGCCCCCAGAGCCAAATATGCCCCCAGTGCCAGATATGCCCCCACTGCTAGCTACACGTTTAGTGCCAGATATGCCCCCAGTGCCAAATATGCCCCCACTGCCAGATACACGTCCCCCCAGTGCCAGATACACATGTCCCCCCAGTGCCAGATATGCCCCCAGTGCCAGATATGCCCCCACTGTCAGCTACACGTCTCCCTAGTGCCAGATATGCCCCCACTGCCAGCTACACGTCTCCCCAGTGCCAGAGATGCCCCCAGTGTCAGATACACTTACCCCCCAGTGCCAGAAACACATCCCCCAGTGCCATATACGCCCCCAATGCCAGATACACATCCCCCCAGTGCCAGATATGCCCCCAGTGCCAGAAACACATGTCCCCCCAGTGCCAGATATGCCCCCAGTGCCAGGCCCAGCGACAGGGGGGGTCAAAGGGGACACCCGTACCGGGCCCCGACGTTGTAAGGGGCCCCAAGGTTCTGGGGTAACCATGACTGCGGCAGTGTGGCGGCTGCGTGGATTTAGAGGCAGTGCGGTGCAATAAATGTATTAAAATGTATATGGATCGCGCCTGGCCGCCTGCCTGCCGCAATCGCACGGGGCGCCCCTGACCCTATTCTGTGAGGGAAAGTTAGTTGCTGGGCAACTAACAGCTGTCAATCATTACCTCAGGGCCCCCTGCCACGCCCCTGCCAACACGTGCTGTTACTTCCCCTCTCTGCTCCCGGGTGACAGCCAGGGCCGGAGCTTCCACTAGGCAGCTTTAGGCAGCTGCCTAGGGGCGCCGGGACCTGAGGGGGTGGCCTGCTACAGCTGCCTAAAAAGGTAGCATAGTCCTACCTTTCACAGCCACTGCAATCCCCCAGAATGCGTATCTTACAGTAGCCGTGACTGCTAAGCTCCCATATTGCAGCCTCCAGCTCCACCTCCACCCGGCACAGGCAGTAACTTTGACAGCTCCCGGAGTCTTGGCTGGGGGTGACATGCAGCACTGCTCTTCATTCCAGGCTCTTTCACAGACTACTCAGTTCCAACTCTGCACTGCAGCCTGCAGGTAAGGTGGCTGCACAGTGCATTCTCTGCATTGATAAGGAAAGAGGGCGAGAGCAGCGGTGTGGTTAGGGGGGGGGGGGGGATAAGGAGCAGGCATGCACACAGTCTGGGGGGATGAGCAGCAGCATGAACACAGATTTTGGGGGGGATAGAACAGCTGACATTTAACAGAGTAGGGGGGAGGGGCATGCCTTTCATCTGAAGGGTGGGTAGGGGGAAGGGGCAGAAGGCAGAAGTTTTGCCTAGGGTGCCGAGAAACCTTGCACCGGCCCTGGTGACAGCCGCAGCTTCCTGGAGCGTCTGTCTACAGTTTGGTGGGGAGTTATCACGCTGACCTTGACTTGCTGGCTGCTGCTCCCCACCACTGGTTTCTGACTCCAGACCTCGTCCTGCCTGTGTCACCGGAGCATTCCCCTCTGCTTGGAGCATACAGCTTCCCCAGCTCCCTCCTGCTGTGTGCCTGGAAATGCTTCACGCTGCAGCACTCTGCCTGTGCGGTTCTATGGCATCCCAGACACTCTCCAGGGACCTTTCAGTATCCTTGGCCAGCTGGAAAGCAGCAGTGGAGACATCACCTGGACACTGCAGCCTCAGTGACCCCTGGGTGAGACCTCCTGTTATATTTGGGCATTACTTTCCATTCTCCTTGTTGGGCTATGTGGCTCTTTAGCACACAGTAGAGGGATTTCTGCTAACTACATTACCTGTGCCCCCAGCTCACCCATACTGTCCTCCATTAAAGTAATTCTCAAAGACTTTTTTGGCTATGCCCCTAGCAGTTAATCCACACACCCTTTTTGCAGCATGACCTCACTCTGCGGGGGCATTTATATTGCTCTCACTGCGAGCAATACTGTCTAGAAACGGCCTTGGGGACCCACCACCGCCCCATGCCACCAGGTCACCTGTCTTGATATCCCCGTGTGTACAAAGGTGCAGATTTTGGGCCCACTGTATTGGGTGCTCAGTCGTAGTGCAGCATATTTTTATTACATTGCATAGCAAATATCTGTTTTATACAATATGCAGTGTAATAAAAATATACTGCACTACTGCTGAGCACACGGCTAGCACTATCTGCACTTGGAATAGAACTTCTCTACATGGTAGTGACATTAGTGGCAGTGACAGTAGTGGCCTGGAGGGGGCCCACAGAGATATCAGTGTACCGGGCCCCAAAATTTCTGTTGCCGGCCCTGCCCAGTGCCAGATACACGTCCCCCCAGTGCCAGATATGCCCCCAGTGTAAGATACACATGTCCCCACAGTGCGCCCCTCCCAAGTGCTGCTCACCGCCGCGCTGCTGCTCTGCTCAGTCTGTTGCTTGGGGTTCACTACGGCTGGCCGGCGGTCGGGCTCCCGGCGACCAGCATACCGGCGCCGGGAGGCCGACCGCCGGCTTACCGACAGTGTGGCGAGCGCAAGTGAGCCCCTTGCGGGCTCGCTGCGCTCGCCACGCTACGGGCGCGGTGGCGCGCTACGCGCGCCACACTATTTTATTCTCCCTCTATGGGGGTTGTGGACCCCCACGAGGGAAAATAAGTGTCGGTATGCCGGCTGTCGGGCTCCCGGCGCCGGTATACTGAGCGCCGGGAGCCCGACCGCCGGCATACAGAAGACCACCCTGTTGCTTGTGAGGGGAGGAGAGTGCAGCGTGCGCCTCTACTGCCCCTCAGTCTCCACACTCCGGCAGCGTTGATTCTCTCTAATTATGCGCTGTTCAGTGTGCCGGAGTTCGCGGACCGGCAGCTAAGACTCTTGATTGGCTGCCGGTCCGCGAGCTCTGATTGGCTCATGGGCCGACGCCGGACATTGCAGACTAGGGCAGTGTGGCAGTAGCGTGGCCCGGGGGGAGGCACATGGCACCCTGCCCCCCCCCCCCCCCCGGGCTAGCCCGCCTCTGCTTGCAGCACCCATGTGGACGCACAAGCCTCCCCTAGCAGAGGCCATAAAATATCCGGGCAATGATGGAAATCCCTGGCTTCTTCCTTCCCACTAAGCACTTGTTCAGCAAGTACAGAGAGTGCATTTTGAATTCATGTCACTTGAATTAAATGCTGGAACTTTAGCTCTACCTAAAATACATTCCTGTTAAACTGTGCGAGCAAATCCAGATCCTTCACTACAGCACCTGTAAAAGATGTAAGGTGCACAGTTGTAGACGTTCTGTTTCTCCTGTATAAAATGAGTTTTGAATGAGTTAATGTGACACAGGCTTTGTAAAGCAGTGCCTGTCACAGAGAACAAAAGAATAGGCCATAATGATCAGCATAATGCCCCAGGGTCTGAAAGTCCCACTGCGAACACATTTCTTCACCGGGATCTTATAACCTGGTGGTGTCAGCTGCCTGGCTGAAGATGAGAGGTTCCCCATGGAAAGCTATGCAACACCCAGCAAAGAGCAGCAGCTGTACCTAGTAAAAGAATCAGGCATGTTATTGTGGACATCAATTTGGTGGAAAACAAAAATAAAAATATTATGGGTAGATTTGCTAAAAAGGAAAAGTGGAGGTGTTGCCAATAACAACTAATCCGATACTGGATAGCATTTTCGAGAATGTACTAGATCAGGGATGGGGAACCTTTGGCCCTCCAGCTGTTGTTGAACTACACATTCCAGCATGCCCTGCAACAGTTTTAGCAAGGGCAAATAGCAAAACTGTAGCAAGGCATGCTGGTATGTGTAGTTCAACAACAGCTGCAGGGCCGAAGATTCCCCATCCTTGTACTAGATTAATAAAAACTGGAATATGAGTGGTTACTATAGGCAACACATCCATTGCTTAAAGGTTCAACGTGCTGTGCGGGAGGCTATCAATTTGTTGGTTGCTGGGATCCCAGTGGTCACAATACCGTGGTATTAGGTATCAGGAACAATTTCAGTGTCAATTAATTTGGGTGTTGTGTGATGACAATAAAAGGTTTATTCTCGTTTATTTGTAAGGGTCCACAAGGGTACCATAGTGCCGTACAAAGGAATATGTGAGTCACTGTCACTTTTCTGTCAGCTTGAACTAGTTTGATCATTGTTGTCACAAATACCAGCTTTAAAGATCTGGATCAGGACCCTTGGATTTAGCTGGTTTAGTAGATGAGAAGTTAAAGCCCGAAGCCTTGAGGAAGCTCCTGCTCATCTGGGCCTTACCTGGTAGAGTGGTGTGGCTTCTGTGGGTACCAGTGGCCTGAGACATGAAATACAGAGTTATCTTAACCACAGAACTCAGGACTGGAATCTGCAGCAGCCAACACAGAACTGAAATCAGAGATGGGATATTCAGAACTGAGACCTGTACAAAGTTGCACATACCTGGAACAAATCACAGAAGACTCAGAATTGGCACTTGATGAAGTAACCAAGGGGATGCTAAACCCACAGTGGAGTGTGCGACTTGGATGCAGGAGAATGCTGTGGACAGGTTTAGAGGTTCTTGATACTGCTGACAGTAGATACTGCAGTCTGGAACAGAGCACTTGGTAATGCTGTAGGATATACAGTACTATAGTCAGGAACAGAGCACTTGGTAATGCTGGTAGGAGATACTGCAGTCAGAAACTGTGCACATGGTAATGCTGGTAGGAGATACTGCAGTCAGGAACAGAGCACTTGGTAATGATGTAGGATATACAGTACTAGTCAGGAACAGAGCACTTGGTAATGCTGGTAGGAGATACTGCAGTCAGGAATAGAGCACTTGGTAATGCTGGTAGGAGGTACTGAACCATAGCTAGGAGACCATCACCTAAGGATCAGAGTTGTTCCTGCAAAGTGCAACCAGCAGGTCTTGGATTTAGAACGGTGTCCTATGTCTCAATAGGCTAGATGAATCATGTGCCCAGAGCGCCTGAAGACCAGTAAATCAGAATGGATCATGTGATGCAATCCAAGGTGACCATGCCCATGAAGAAAAATAGCAGGGAGTGTTCATTACAGATAGTGCAAAGCAAAACACAGCGCTGACAGACTATAATTAGAATTTTTTAAAATTATATTTACAAATTGGTATCACCTTGTAAACCTCTTTGATGATTTTTATATTTATATATAAACAACAATTATTGATCTTCCACAATCACAGTATATGCATAAGCAATTATTACTTCCACATCAGTGTATACACATAGATTTCTTTCAGTTGTCTTATAACTCTATTCTCATAAGATATTATATATCATGCTTATGAATAAATGCCGGATATTTATATAATAGTAAAAGGCTGTTGCAACAGAGTCTCTTATTTCAAACCCTGTGTGTTGGTAATTAAGCACTTTGTATCCAGCTGGAATAGGTATTCATGTGTTTATACAATGTGTCACTTTGCAAACACTATCACATTTTCTTTGCCAAATTGTTAGTATTTATGCATATAGCTGAACAGTTTCTAGTAAAACTTTTTCATGCAATGCAGTTGCTCTCTTTTAAAACATGGCCATGTTAGTAAACTTTTTAGCATGCAATTGTTACCACGTCCTCTCTCTGGGACAGAGATTTCCCTCGACTCCCGGCTCTGGTGCTTCACCTTACAACAAATCTGACTGGAGATGTTCCCAGTTGTGGGACAGGATAATGATGGATTCCGCCAATCAGGTTTAGGGATACCTTTAAAATCTTTGAAAATCTTTGAGACGCGTTTCCCCACTTAAATTATATGTCAGTGGCTTACTCAGTCAATCTCAATCTATGACATATAGTGACACAGGACTCAGGAGTGGCCAGGAGGGACATGAAAAGTCATGATGTCACACCGCTGGACCAGGTAACTGGGTGTCTGACAATTATCCCCTGACTTCTCTCATTAACAAGGCAATTTTGCTTGCAGAACTAAGCACGCTGATCTTTTTTTTTTTTTTTTTTTTGCATTGTCCGACATTCTCTGTAGAAACAATTATAGGTGAAAATCCCTGGAGTTCATTCGTTTCTGAGATATATAGTAAGCTAGAGGTTGGGTTCCAGAGCTAGAGGTGTCTGCAGGCCAAAGTGCCTTGTCTTGTGCTAGGCTCCTTCAATCCTTCAGGAGACTGGAGTGTGGCACATCCCTGATGCATGGTACCAACCAAAAAATGAGCGTTAATTGCAAGAACTGTTCTTGCTCTCCCTCTCATGGAAAGGCAGTCTGGGCCAACAGAGATTGCCCCAGTTCAACCCTGGACAGACTCCAAGACAGACACCAGTTGGTTTGATAGTTAACCTGAGCATGGTTTAATGGTGAATAACCGAAAACCATCCCTCAGAAATACATAATATAGAGAAAATGTATCAAACCTGAGAGAGATAAAGTAGAAAAGTTGCCCTTGACAACCAAACAGCGTCTAGCTATCATTTAACTACCACGCTCTATAAAATGACATACTCTGATTGGTTGCTATGGGCAACTTCTACACTTTATCTCTCTCTAAGTTTTGATACATCTCCACCTATGTTTTAAAAGTATTGGAAATTGCAAAACTCATCAGCCACATTCTATCTAACATAATTCTGCATTAATTCAGATACAAACGTACCGTACTTAGTAAAGGATGGCTAGGGGCAAAAGGAAAGGCATTTGTTATTTTTAGACATAAATACATAATCAGCTTAGTATTTTTCCCACAATTTTGCTCAGGGATGTTGGATGCAATCTTACCGTGGGGACACATTTTGGGAACATGCCCATTGCTCAATATGTAGTGCAATCAAGTTCATATTTAGTGGAAGAACAACATCTGTGGCTAATAATCCCAAGAATGTGCGTTGTGATTGCAGCCATGATTGTCAGTTCTTGGGGGCCAACAGCACGCTAGCTTACATTTGTAAAGGTGTATTTTCACTGTTACAGTCAATTTGATAGTGACGCTTTGACTATGTTTTGTTTTATTACCAAGCCATGGGGGGCTTGTACTGTTACTGTCTGTGTTGTAAAGTATACATGTTGTATTAAAAGTCTCGATGACACGTAAATAAAATAAAGGGGATAATGCACTCTCTACTGAAAATATGGAAATAGGAAGTCTCCAAGGAGTAATTCGAACACATTAAGGGGGATATCCAATTATCCCGGGTAACACATCAGGACTTTTTTCCGATGTTTCACCGATTTTTTTTGTAGGCTATCCAGATGGATCGCCTGTAAAAAAAAAAAAAAACCTTCTCCCGAAAACACACAGGTTCAGTGAAACCTTTGTGTTTTCGTGTGAAAAACTGGGCTGTTCCGGGGATTCTGCATCGCATGCCGGAAGCAGGTGAAACAAAATCCCCGATAAGCTGGTGCGTGCCGTGGCTTATCGGGGCTAATTAGCTAGCCCCCGGCAGGACAATTTGCCCCGGTAAATTACCGGGGCTAATTGGCTATCTCCCTAATTAGCAATTATTTATATAGCGCACACATTCCACACTGCTTTACAGAACATATTTGGCCATTCATCAGTGCCTGTACCAGTGGAACTTACAGTCTATAGTCCCCAACCACTAGACCGTGACTCTTACAATGGACCTAATTCAGACCTGATCACTGCTGTGCGTTTTCACACAGCAGCCGATCAGGTCTGAACTGCGCTGTTTCTGTGCAGGGTAAATACTGGCTGCTTTATTTTTACACTGCAATGTAGATTTCAGTTTGAACACACCCCACCCAAATCTAACTCTCTCTGTGTGGCATACTGGAATGTTAGGAGACGAGATATTGGAAAGTTCCAAAAGCCATTTAATTCTTATCAGTGAGTGGGGGAGTTTTATGGCCCCAAAACCAGTTCTGGCAGACCCTGCCACATGTAGGGGTTTAGGACAGGAAGTGCAGGGGGATTTTAGCAAAAGGAACAAAGCACAGGACAGTTCAGTGGGAGCTGAGGTCTGAGGATGGAGGGCACAGGCTAGTGTCCAGGAGAAACGCAGTCCGGGACTGTGGAACAAGCATGGTCCACAGTCCCTGGCATGATGGAGAGAAGAGCAGCGTGTGGGTGTTGCTATGAAGAGAGGGAGAGCCCATATCTGCAGTGTAACAGGAGAGCCAGCAGCTTCAGTGAGAGATGGAGAGTGCAGTGTGAGAGCCACAGTATGCAGAGTACAGTGGAAGGAACCAGGAACAAAGGACCTTCAGGTGTACCCAGAAGCAGGACGGGAGGTGTGAGTCTGCGGGAAAGGACGAGCTGGGTGAGTGATAGGAAATCACATTTGGCGGAAGGCCCCCAGTAACATGTCCATGAGAGATCCCGTTTAGATAGAGCCCCTAGCGAATGGGGGAGAGCACACTGAAATTAATCTCAGTTTGCGGAAGCCGCACTACTGATTCCCAGAGACTGCGCTGGTATGTACTGTACTGTAATGCTGCCACATCACTGTAAATGCTGTTATTGCCAGTGAAGCAAATGAAAGGAGATGTAACCTGATGGAACCCATATGAATATTATGCTGGAGAGAAGAAAAAGAAGGTAAATGTTACTGTCGTGATAACCCTGTCTGAACTGTGAATAAACTGCTTGCTTATGTGATGAGAAGGCCTGGCGTGACAATGCTTTTTTAAAATCACTGATGGACCTGGCGCTGCCCGGCTATCACAACTTGGCGTCCGCGAACAGGATCGGTACCGAAGATTTATTTGACAATTTGGGGAAACCTTTATTGGGAGGGGCCCATGAAAGCCACCTATCTCTTTTGACCCAGCGAACTAGGGGAGACAAGGGCCGGCACGGGCAGGTTCTAAGTGTTTGGCACAATTGCCAGAAGATGTTAGAACATTCATGATCATCTGTGACCCAGGACTGTAATTCACAGGAAATAGGCAGCAGTATATGTGATTTGTATTTCATGTGATGTTTTGCATGCCATGTTTTTCTGCTCATGTGATTGTTATATTGTGTGTTTGCATGCCATGATTTTCTGTTCATGTGATTGTTATACTGTGTGTGATGTATACTGCAATTATGCTTGTTTATTGTGTGTTATGTTTTGACCTTGCTGTAGAGTATACAGTAAGAGACTGTTCCTTGCAAGACTTTTTGCAAGCTCATAGTTATATTGCGTGGGGACACGCAAGATTTTAGCAGGGGTGTATGTGGCATACTGGAATGTTAGGAGACGAGATATTGGAAAGTTCCAAAAGCCATTTAATTCTTATCAGTGAGTGGGGGAGTTTTATGGCCCCAAAACCAGTTCTGGCAGACCCTGCCACATGTAGGGGTTTAGGACAGGAAGTGCAGGGGGATTTTAGCAAAAGGAACAAAGCACAGGACAGTTCAGTGGGAGCTGAGGTCTGAGGATGGAGGGCACAGGCTAGTGTCCAGGAGAAACGCAGTCCGGGGACTGTGGAACAAGCATGGTCCGCAGTCCCTGGCATGATGGAGAGAAGAGCAGCGTGTGGGTGTTGCTATGAAGAGAGGGAGAGCCCATATCTGCAGTGTAACAGGAGAGCCAGCAGCTTCAGTGAGAGATGGAGAGTGCAGTGTGAGAGCCACAGTATGCAGAGTACAGTGGAAGGAACCAGGAACAAAGGACCTTCAGGTGTACCCAGAAGCAGGACGGGAGGTGTGAGTCTGCGGGAGAGGACGAGCTGGGTGAGTGATAGGAAATCACATTTGACGGAAGGCCCCCAGTAACATGTCCATGAGAGATCCCGTTTAGATAGAGCCCCTAGCGAATGGGGGAGAGCACACTGAAATGAATCTCAGTTTGCGGAAGCCGCACTACTGATTCCCAGAGACTGCGCTGGTATGTACTGTACTGTAATGCTGCCACATCACTGTAAATGCTGTTATTGCCAGTGAAGCAAATGAAAGGAGATGTAACCTGATGGAACCCATCAGAGCCGGCCATAGGCATAGGCAAACTAGGCAGTTGCCTAGGGCATTTGATATGCCTAGGGGCATCAGCAGCTTCTGCTGATTAAAATGATATGCGGCATGCCTATATTCTGTGTGTAGCATTTCGTATGCAGATACAGCCGCAGTCACACACAGAAGATAGGCATGCTGCATATCAATTTAATCAGCAGAAGCTGCTTGTGCATCCTAGCTACATTGCAATGCAAATAAGATGCATTTTCATTAAAAAAATGTGCCCGACATTAGCATTGAGGCAAGATTTATGAGGACACATCTGTATCCAAGCAGAGGCAGAGGTCACAGTGTTAGTGGCAGTGTGAGTGCTGTGTGCATGTGAGTGGGTTGGTTGTGCTGTAGTGTTCGGAATATGTGTAAGGAGCATTATGTGTGTCATATAAAAATGCATTAATAATGTGCAACATATGTGTTAAGGGGCACTATGTGTGTCATTATGTGTATAAGGGGATTAATAATGTGCGGCATATGTGTAAGGGACATTATGTGTAAAAGGGCATTAATAAAGGTTGTCATAATGTGTAAGGCGCATTATGTTTATAAGGACATTAATAATGTGTCTCATGTGTAAGGGGCATTACTGTGTGGAATTGTGTATAAATGCATTACTAATTTGTGGCATTATGTGTATAAGGTGCTCTACTATGTGGCATTGCATATAGAAAGGGCACTACTGTGTCGTCTAATGTGAATAATGAGCAATAGGGTGTGGTGTAATGTGAATAAGGGGCTCTACTGTGAGGAGTAACGTTTATAAGGTAAAGTGATACTACTGTGGGATGTAATATGAATTATGGACACTATCGCATGATCAAATGTGAATAAAGTTGCAGTACTGTGTGGCGTAATTGGAATTGGGGTTACTATTGTGTGGCCATGCCCCTTGCCAGCAAAAACACCCCCCTTTTTGGGCTGTGCGCCAAATGTGCAAACTGTTCCTATTTAAAATATAGGGGGTACAAACACCAAAATAAGGACTGCTATGGGTGAGGGGTGATGGTGCTGGGAAAGAGGTGCAAGGTCAGAGGCGGAACCAGCGGTGGTGCTAGGGGGCACCAGCCAAAATCTTGCCTAGGGCATCATATTGGTTAGGGCCGGCTCTGGAACCCATATGAATATTATACTGGAGAGAAGAAAAAGAAGGTAAATGTTACTGTCGTGATAACCCTGTCTGAACTGTGAATAAACTGCTTGCTTATGTGATGAGAAGGTCTGAACTGTGAATAAACTGCTTGCTTATGTGATGAGAAGGCCTGGCGTGACAATGCTTTTTTAAAATCACTGATGGACCTGGCGCTGCCCGGCTATCACAACTTGGCGTCCGCGAACAGGATCGGTACCGAAGATTTATTTGACAATTTGGGGAAACCTTTATTGGGAGGGGCCCATGAAAGCCACCTATCTCTTTTGACCCAGCGAACTAGGGGAGACAAGGGCCGGCACGGGCAGGTTCTAAGTGTTTGGCACAATTGCCAGAAGATGTTAGAACATTCATGATCATCTGGGACCCAGGACTGTAATTCACAGGAAATAGGCAGCAGTATATGTGATTTGTATTTCATGTGATGTTTTGCATGCCATGTTTTTCTGCTCATGTGATTGTTATATTGTGTGTTTGCATGCCATGATTTTCTGTTCATGTGATTGTTATACTGTGTGTGATGTATACTGCAATTATGCTTGTTTATTGTGTGTTATGTTTTGACCTTGCTGTAGAGTATACAGTAAGAGACTGTTCCTTGCAAGACTTTTTGCAAGCTCATAGTTATATTGCGTGGGGACACGCAAGATTTTAGCAGGGGTGTATGTGGCATACTGGAATGTTAGGAGACGAGATATTGGAAAGTTCCAAAAGCCATTTAATTCTTATCAGTGAGTGGGGGAGTTTTTATGGCCCCAAAACCAGTTCTGGCAGACCCTGCCACATGTAGGGGTTTAGGACAGGAAGTGCAGGGGGATTTTAGCAAAAGGAACAAAGCACAGGACAGTTCAGTGGGAGCTGAGGTCTGAGGATGGAGGGCACAGGCTAGTGTCCAGGAGAAACGCAGTCCGGGGACTGTGGAACAAGCATGGTCCACAGTCCCTGGCATGATGGAGAGAAGAGCAGCGTGTGGGTGTTGCTATGAAGAGAGGGAGAGCCCATATCTGCAGCGTAACTGGAGAGCCAGCAACTTCAGTGAGTGATGGAGAGTGCAGTGTGAGAGCCACAGTATGCAGAGTACAGTGGAAGGAACCAGGAACAAAGGACCTTCAGGTGTACCCAGAAGCAGGACGGGAGGTGTG
This sequence comes from Pseudophryne corroboree, assembly GCF_028390025.1. Lineage (NCBI taxonomy): Eukaryota > Metazoa > Chordata > Amphibia > Anura > Myobatrachidae > Pseudophryne > Pseudophryne corroboree. The sequence goes on along the minus strand of NC_086448.1, from coordinate 722,183,930 downwards.
AGTCTGCGGGAGAGGACGAGCTGGGTGAGTGATAGGAAATCACGTTTGGCGGAAGGCCCCCAGTAACGTGTCCATGAGAGATCCCGTTTAGATAGAGCCCCTAGCGAATGGGGGAGAGCACACTGAAATGAATCTCAGTTTGCGGAAGCCGCACTACTGATTTCCAGAGACTGCGCTGGTATGTACTGTACTGTAATGCTGCCACATCACTGTAAATGCTGTTATTGCCAGTGAAGCAAATGAAAGGAGATGTAACCTGATGGAACCCATATGAATATTATGCTGGAGAAAAGAAAAAGAAGTTAAATGTTACTGTCGTGATAACCCTGTCTGAACTGTGAATAAACTGCTTGCTTATGTGATGAGAAGGCCTGGCGTGACAATGCTTTTTTAAAATCACTGATGGACCTGGCGCTGCCCGGCTATCACATCTGCACATGTTATATCTGCTCCTCCCCCCCCCCCCCCCTCTACTGTGCACATGGTTTTGCCCATCCATTAGAGAAAAACTTTGCTGCTGCGATCAGATCTGAAGTAGGCCTTAAGCCTTGGAGAATTGTGGAGAGGGATCCAGTACCAACCAATCAGTTCATAGCTGTTATATTTCAAGCACAGCCTGTAACATGGCAGTTAGGAGCTGATTGACTCTCTCTACTGTATCACTCTCCAATGCTTAGTACATCTCCACTTATATTCCTTATCACACACTAGGGATATTATTTTTTTTCCAGAAGCCAATTAACTTGTCAGTATGTTTTTGGATTGTGGGAGAAAATCAGAGTACCCGGAGGAAACCCACATAATCGCAGGTAGAAAGTACAAACTCCACACAGTAATTACCTTGGTGGGAATCAAACCCAAGACATTAGCGCTGTAAAGCAGTAATGCTAACCAGTACAGCTACTATGCTGCCCACATATAAATGCTGAGTACTTACAGGAGTTTATGCATATATAACTAGTGTATTATTTATAGGATCTTGTTTATAGAGAGACTTTTTCTCAAAGAAGCAACCAACCAATAGATTGTTGCTTTCATGAGCTCACTGGAGACAAGAAAATCAAATTCAAATATATTGAGTTTTAGGCAACTGTGTAATGCACGCACAGCAACTCTAGACATCATAGGGGGTCATTTTGAGTTGATCGCACGTAGCAACTTTTTGCTGCTCGTTCGATCAACTACACGCCGCTTATGGTGGAGGGCTTTTTTGAATAGCAAGGCTGCGAACACTTGTGCAGCCCTGCTGTGCAAAAAAAGTTTTGTGTAGAAGTAGACCAGGGTAGGAGTTACTTACCCTGTGCGATCGATCCAGCGATGCAGGTCCCAGAATTGACGTCAGACATCCGACCTCCAAAAGTTTGGACACTCCTGTGTTCGCCGCACCATTCCCAGAAAACGATCAGTTGACGCCCCGGAATGCCTTCCTCCTGTCAATTTCTTGCGGTTGCCGCTGCAACAGCATTGCTGCCCGGCAACGGCTGTCACCATGCAATGCCATGCCTGCGTGATGCAGCCGCCACGCATGCGCATTTCCAATGCGATCGCACAGCTGTGAAGAAGTGCAGCATGCGATCGGGTTGGAATGACCCCCATAGTACACTGCATAAAAAGGCTGAATGCAGATTAGGTTAGTAGTCAAATATGACTAATCAGATGTGGAACATGCTAGCAGTGAACCGCATGTCAGGGATAGCCATCGACCAATGTTGATGATGATTGATGGTTATCTGTCATGAATCACTGCTGACTTAACAGCACTAAAGGCCCTGGGCAAAGAAATGCACTGGGGACACTGTCCACTAATTTATGGGAATGTTTTTTTGTTTGTTTGTTTTTTAAATAATTACTTACCCCTCCTGCGGTCATGCACTGTCTCTTCACATACTTCCAATGTCTGTCCGCACTCTGATTGCTGGATAGCTCCAACCATCCACCAATCAGCAAGCTGACAAGCTATTCACTGTCTGGTCTGCAGACTGGAGGTGGTAAAGAATGCTGTACTTTGATTGGTGGATAACTCCAGCCAATCAGCAAGGTGATAGCCATTTGGTGTCTTTCTGCAGCCTGGAGGCAGATAGAGAATGCTGCCTGGCCACTTTGATTGGGTGTAATTAACAATCAGAGCAGCCTGGCAGCATTCTCTACCTGCCTTCCAAAAAGCTCCAAAGGCACCAGCCAGGGAGGCAGATGACCTCTGGCCAAGCCACTCCTGCTCAAAGGCCCGTAGAATTGTGGGGCCCTGGGTATTTGGGGTGTGGTATTGAAAGTCGACAGTAACTAGGTCGACAATGTCTAGGTCGACCACTATTGGTCGACAGTAACTAGGTCCATGCCTGTACATTAAGATGGTCCTGCTAACAATGGCTGTGAAGCAGTGTTTTTTTGTTTGTTTGTTTGATAGACTTTCCATATTAGCTCACAATTTGCCTTTTCCCACAGCAGGGTTTTCCTCTGATGGGTGCAAATGCAAACCATCAGCACTTTCATGATATTGATGTTATTCATCAATAACTGACCCACTGATGGCCATTCCTACCCCAAATTTGGGTGTAGTATGCTATGCCAGTGGCCGGGATTCCGGCAGCCAGCATACCGGTGCCGGGATCCCGACCGCCGGCATACCGGCAGCTGGGCGAGCGCAAATGAGTCCCTTGCGGGCTCAATGCGCTTGCCACACTGCAGGGCATGGTGGAGCGACATGCTATTTATTCTCCCTTCAGGGGGGTCGTGGACCCTCAAGAGGGAGAATAGTTGTCAGTATGCCGGGTGTCGGGATTCCGGCGCCGGTATACTGAGCGCTGGGATCCCAACAGCCGGCATACCGAATACCACCCCCCAAATTTAAGTTTAGGGAAAGTCTTGTCAATGTGACACTCTTCTGAGGATATGCAGGGACAGTGAATGTGCATTGAGCTCCTATTTTGGGCTCCACTGGACATGCAGGTGCCAGGATCGAGCGTATGAATATATGTAAGCAGACATTTTGTTAGGCTTGCACAGAACCATTTTGTTACAAAAACGTACGTCCATCCAGCACAGCTTCAGTCACACAGACAGCAGCCATGTAAAGTGCTGTATATCGCACTGCTGTAAATAACTGCAGATAAATACGGTGCTTCAGACTCTTTGTGCCATCTTATAAATAAAAGATATTAATAATAATAAACCTGAAATAAAAACTGCACTCCACATTCAACACTTGTTTTTTGTATTTTTAAAAATGTCCATTGTTTCAATATGTATCAACCCTTTTGTGTGCCTGGCCAAACTCAGTGCTGTGTGTAAATATTTTGGAGATTAGTAATTATACCGCAGGGAATAGTCCATTATCCAGTGGTTATTTTGGACACTGTAACGATGTTACTGAGACTTTTCCATCTGGACTGAGCTGGCTCTTTACCAGACTTTTGTATCACATGAAAGAACGGCGGATGCATGGAACAAATACTTAAACATGTCAAGGTCATGCAAAGTGCTATATATACTGGCAGACCTGTCCATTTGCCATTTATATAAAATGTACTAAATAGTGGATTTTTTTCATGGATTCACACAATTTAGGAAAGGTAAAATTGAATTATTATTCTATATGTAAAACAGAAGTTAATATTGGAGGTAATTTACAAAACTGAAAAATCGGGGCCAGCAGTGCAAAAAGCCAGGGTCAGGCAGGGAGGGGTTAAGCATTGGGAGGGAGGGGCACTAAAGACAGGGGGCCCGGGGGAAGAGGGGGTGTATATTAGATTGTGCATACCTCCCAACATGAGGGACAACATGCTCTCTACCTGGTCTTCCCTCTTAATATGTGATTGGTGTCACGTGTTAAACCAATTATTTCATAAGAAAGGTACTGTAATTGCAATCATAAATTAAGAGGGAAGACCAGGTAGAGAGCATTTTGTACCTCCTGGAATGTTGGGAGGTATGGATTGTGTATATTACATTTAAACCAATGGTGTATATTAGGTTTAAAGTAATAGTTTAATAATGCCTGAGTACTCCACCTAATTGAGAGACAACTATTTTATAAACATTTCTTGTAGTGAAACAAAGACAACTTAAAAAAAAACCTTAAAATACACATATAAAATAAAATCTATAATTTATCTTGTCATATGCAAGAATAGCAGTAGCCTCTGTACTCCTAATGCACTAGGAGGACTCTCATTAGATGACCGTTTCACAGGGGGGGTCAGAGCGAACGGGTCCCTACTGCGCATGTGCCTTTGTGCATCTGCGCATGCGGCACAGCCGACGGCCGTGGCAGGACAGCGATCGCCATTGATTGACAGGCAGAGGCGATCAATGGGCGAGAGGGGGCGAAACGACGGCGTTTGGCCGCCATTTCGTAGGCGCGGTCCGGCCAACGCAGGCGTGGCCGGACCGAACGGGGGAGGGCCACAGCGGCTGCGTGACGTCATACGCAGCCGCTGCGGGCCAGGGAGCGAGGAGTAGCTCCTGGCCAGCTCGCTAAAGCTGCGCTGGCCGGGAGTTACTCCTGAAGTGCAAAGGCATCGCCGCTGTGCGATGCCTTTGCACTTCTGTGAGGGGGGGCTGGACTGACATGGCCCCGTGCCGGGTGTCCCCCCGCATGTCAGGAAAGTTGATCGTAGCTGTGCAAAATTTTGCACAGCTACGATCAACTCGGAATGACCCCCAGGCAAGGAGGAGGATAAGCTGGGATCCCTTGGTACTTCACAGCTCCCCCCCCCCCTCCCCTCGCTCTCCTATCTCTCCTCTCAAGGGCATAGCCAGAACTTTGTGGTCTCCATAGCAACATTTTGAAGGGCCCCCGTCCCAATGCTTCTAGAGAGACACTTCTGTGCAGCAGTTGTTAATTTTATGCCCTATAATAGTGCCCTAGTTCATTTTCTGAACCATAGTAGAGCCTTATTTAATGTTATGCCCCATAGTAGTGCCCTAGCTTCTTTTAAGAATCGCAGGAGTGCTTAAGTTCACCCTGTGTCACATTTCAGAGCTGCCAGTACACATTATGCCGCACAGTACCCCCAATTCACATTATGACATATAGTGCTCCCCGTTCATATTGTGCCTCATTACAGTGCCCCGGTTCATATTATATATTACAATGCCCTCCGGTTAATTTTATACCACACTACAATGAGCAGATCCAGGGGCATTCCTAGATATATTGCAGGCCCCAAGAAAAAAAATTGAAAGGACCTCTACATACCACCCAATGGCGAAAATGTATGTAACACATGTAACTTTGACAGGAAAGATGGGCCCCTCTCAGCTCTGGGCCCCATAGCAGCTGCACTTCCTGCACCCATGGTAGCTACGCCCTTGTCTCCTCTGGTATGGTAGCTCCATTGGTAGCTCATGAAACCTGACACTTCTGTGTCTCTGCTTGCACTGCCTACTGTCCTGCTCGCATTCTGGCTGCCTGGTTCTGCTGCTGCACAAGAGGGAGAGCTAGTAATGTCAGTGTGCTCAGGCTGCGACGCCTCCCCTAATCTGTCTATAGGGCCAGGAAGTTTGCATTGGAAGACAGAGACCCTTGCCTGGCCACACCTACAAAATGGGGGTGGCACAACTCCATTTTGAAAAACACTGCCCTGAGTTTCCCCTGTCCCGCCCCCAAACAGCCGCAGGATGTCAACCATGCTGCAGCTTGGTAGAAAGTTCAGTAAGTAGCTTGATATAATATGTTTACCCCACAAAATATTTTTTGACATGCTGAATAAACAGTCAAAAATCCAGCAAAACATTAATAAGATTAACAGACTACTGGCCTACACAAAGGATGCACAGTTCTGAAAAATATTAAGGCGGTAAGCTCCACTACCATCATGGATATTCAAATGAATGATTGAAACATAACTGTCCGTTCTAATACATGGCTTTTTTGGGGATAATCATTAGAGAATTGTGGCTGTTGCACTATGGGTGGCATAGTGGATAGCAAAACTGCCTCACAGCTCTAAAGTCTAGGGTTAGATTTCCACCAAGGATCTAACTGTGTGTAGTTTTTATGTTCTCCCTGTGTTTGCATGGGTTGGGTCTGGCTTTCTTCCATAATCTAAGAACATATTGGTAAATTAATTGGATTCTGAAAAAAAAAATTAAACCTAGTGTGTACGTGTGACATGCGGAATGGGAATATAGATTGTAAACTCCACTGGGGTACGGACTGATATGAATGACTAAATATTCTTTGCAAAATATATATGTGTGCTATATACATGACTGTTAATTATATTTTTCAATGTTTACATCTGGTAAATACATTTTTTCTGCATAAAGACAAATATTATTTTTATTGCCCATGGTGATTATTAATGTTATAAACAATTAAGAGCAACGTGCATACTATATACCCCAATAGCCACTATTCTTTGCTTTTGGAGAGTGACTTTACAACTGTTGTTTAGTAACTATTAGCTGCAATGCTTGGCATTTACTTTTTTTCTCTCTGTCTCCACCACATCAGTTTATCTCCATCTCTCTCCCTCCACACTCTCTCTCTCTCTCTCTCTCTCTCTCTCTCTCTCTCTTTCTCTCCAAAACACTTTCTTACCATCTCTCTCCTCTCTTCAGTGGTGTCGAGGGGGAGGCAAATACTATTTACCCAGGACATATGCAGGGGCCCAGTTCCCACTGCTCTGCCCAGTATCCAGACTCTAGGTCAACAGCACTTAGGTCGATGCCTATTGGTCGACAGTGACTAGGTCAACACCAGAAATAGGCCAACATGGCCATTAGGTCGACATGAGTTTTTCAAAATGTTTTTTGTTTTTTTTACTTTTTCATACTTTACGATCCACGTGGACTACAATTGGGAACGGTAACCTGCCGGAAGCATGGCGAGGGGGCACGTTGTACTAATTGGGGTTCCCGGTCACTTTACAAAGAAATAAAAAAAAAAAAAAAACATAAAAAACCTTTTTCCATGTCGACCTTGTTCACGTCAACCTAATGGCTGTGTCAACCTAATGTCTGTCGACCTAGACACTGTCGACCCTAAGTCCCATACCCGCTCTGCCCACTACCGCTGACTACACCTGTATAGCAACACAGACAAGCAGCACATTGAGCAGTGAGAGAGAGGAGACTACTGCAGCAGCAGTCACCTCTCACTGCCCACTACACTGCTGGGCTGCGATGTTATGCAGGCACGGCCAGTGGTAGTGGGCAGAGAAGAAGTGTGTCCCCCAAAGCCACCCTTCACTCCCTTGGAGCCACGCTGCTAGTTCTACCTCTGACCCTGCACCCCTTTGCCAGCACCAACACCCCTCACCAGGGACGTGCAGTCAGGGGAGGCAGGGGAGGCAGTGCCTCCCCTGTCATTAATGAGTAAGATAATACAAAGAAGATGCATATGACACATATTCTGTGTCATATGTATCTTCTTAATATTATTCTTAGGATTGCTCCCCTCTGTATGTGTTTGGGAGGCACCGATCGTTGTCACTGGGGAAAGAATGGGGAGCGGGGGGCGGGCACGGGCGGGGACTAGCCTTGGGCTGTAAAAGCCCATTGAAAATATATGGGAAAGCGGCACCATTAGAGGTGCCGCTTTCATACAGGGACGTGCTTTCAACCTATGAAAGCACGTCCCTGTCAGTGAGGCCACAGTGATTGGCCAGCGGATCCGTCACTGGATCCGCTGTCAATCACTGTGTGGGCGACGCTGGCGGAGGAGGTGCGGGCGGCTGGATGCGGCGATGGTGCGGGCGGCGGGATGCGGCGGTGGTGCGGGTTGCGGCGGCGGTGCGGCGCGGAAATGTACCTTTATCCAGCAGAGTTTGGCAGCGGAGCGGTTCCAGTTTCAAAAATGGCGCCTCAGTGTCATTTTTTAAATTCAAGATGGCCGCCGCGAGCCAATCACGGCTCGCCGCGTCATCGCCCCGCCCCCTCGGCTGACTTATATAAGTCAGCGCGAGGCGGAGGAGAGTCAGTCCGACGGCAGAGGAGGAGCTGTGAAGAGCTCCTGAAGAAAGAAGACGCTGCAAGTCCTGGCTGGGCGGCGGCTATGCAAAAGAGCTTAGCAGCCGCCGCCCACCAGGTGAAGAAGACGCTGGAAGCCCTGGGGAGGTGGTGCCCCCCCCCAGGTGAAGACGCCGGAAGCCCTGGGAAGGCGGCGGCCACGCAAAAGAGCTTAAAGGCCGCCGCCCCCAGGTGAAGGTCCGGTTTAATAAAGCTTATTTTCAAGACGTGTGGTGTTTTTATTTTAATATTTTCTTTACAGGTGGACTACAGGTGCCAGCGGGCCTTTTATGTCCGGGCATGCTGGCACTTGTGGTTATCCAAGTGCCAGCATGCTGGGGCAGGCTTGCTGGGACCTGTAGGCTACCTGTAAAGAACAATATTACTATTCTTTGCAGGTGGACTACAGGTGCCAGCAGGCCCTTTATGTCCGGGCATGCTGGCACTTGTGGTTCTCCAAGTGCCAGCATGCTGGGGCAGGCTTGCTGGGACCTGTAGGCCACCTGTAAAGAACAATATTAACACAATGAACCCCGCACCCACCGCCACCAGGGGTGCGGGGCATAGCACTGGGCTATCAGCCCAGTGCTGGTTATTGCTCGGGAGGGGGGACCCCATTTTTATTTTTTGGGGTTCCCACTTTCCGAGGAATTCCAACCCTGGGCTGACTGGCTGGGGGGGCAGATTAATGTTATGGCAGGGGGACCCCATACTGAGTGTCTCCCCTGCTATGGCATTACTCCCCCTGGCTGGTTCTGCCTAGTGCTGGTTTTACTGATGTGTCGGGGGACCACACTTTTTTTTTTTTCGGGAGGGGGGGGGGGTTTGGAGGGCTTGTTAGCTGCCAGTGCCTCCCCAACCAGTGACCTCACCGCACGTCACTGCCCCTCACCCATAGCAGTCCTCATTTTTGGTGCTCCTACTCCCTATATTTTAAAAAGAAACAGTGCACACAATTAGCATACAGCTCAAAAAAGGGCATGTTCTTGCTGGGAAAGGGCATGGCCACACAACAGTACCCCCAATTCAAATTACGCCCACAAGGTAGTGCAACTTTATTCACATTAAATCATGCGATAGTGTCCCTTATTCACATCATATATTTTACATCATATAGTAGTACCACTTTACCTTATATACGTTACTACTCAGAGTATTGCCCCTTATTCACATTACATCACACAGTATTGCTCCTTATTCACATTACACCATACCATATTGCTCTTTATTTACATGAGACCACACAGTGCCCTTTCTATATGTTACACCACACATTAGAGCACCTAATACACAAAATGCCACACATTAGTAATACATTTATACACATAATACCACACAGTAATGTCCCTTACACATATGACACACATTATTAATGTCCTTATAAACATACACTGTGGCTGTATCTGTATACGAAATGCTACATTACAGTGATTTCCAGGAATAAACTGTAATATAACATTTCGTATGCAGCTACAGCCACAGTCACTCACAGAATATAAGCATGCCACATATCATTTAATTCAGCAGAAGCTGCTTCTGTCCCTAGGCATGCTAAATGCCCTAGGTATTTGCCTAGTTTGCCTATGCCTAGGGTCGACTCTGTTCGGGCCCATCAGAGCTCTTGTGGCCCTGACTCTCTCCCCCTTTTCTCTCTTTCTCACCAGCCCTCTTCTTCCTCTCTTCCTTGAATCACTGGCACTGGTGGAAGAGTGAGACAGTCCCAACAAAAATCGGAACAGTTGGGATGTATGATACTGCATTCTAGTCTCCTTAGCTGATAAGGGGTGTGTTCACTGCATTTTAGTGATATTTAGCTCATATGACCCTAGCCATGTGGTGCTACATCTTAAATATTTAAATGTATATTAATGCCCAGATTTATCAAGCCTTAAGGAGAGAGTAATTGCACGGTGAAAAGGTACCAACTAACCAGCTTCTAACTGTCATTTTTCAAACACAGCCTGTAACATGGCAATTAGGAGCCAATTATTGGTTGGTACTTTAGGCTTGATAAATCCCTCCCTTACCCCCCCCCCTTCCTTGGCATGCGACACATACCTGCAGAGGCAAGCTGTCACCAGACAATCACTGCTGCTTCAACCGGCAGGTCAGCCCAGTTCGAAATACGTGAGAGGAGCTGCAGCTCCCCCTACATGCAGCCAGTCAGCCCAGCAGCCTCTCAATATAAGGAGGCAACTCTGCGCCGATTGATCGACGTGCAGGGGGGTTTACAGCTACTCGGAAACACCCCCCCTGCGTGCACGTGTGCCCGCAGCCCTGAAAAGGTAGATGACTCTCCCACATTCCGCCCGTTTCCTGCTGAGGAGGGCAGGATGGGGCTAAAAATCCCTGAAATATCGGCAGCTACGTGAAGGGAGAGGGAATCACGCCAATTAGCCCCACCCCCTACCTGGGGACCCACAAATCACTGGCATTTCCCCATCTTACGTGCGCAGCCTAATGACATCAGAGTCCGCCCCCATCCCGCGAAGTATCCTGTTGCGTCCATTCTCCGGGCTTCTCCCGAAGAGGAAACATAAAAGATAGATAAGTATGCATACCATATACTTGTCCAGCATTATCTTGTACAGTAAGTCGCTAGTTTCTTGTTCTTATCATTTGTTTTTGTACTTTGTTAGGCGCTGCAGAACCCTTGTGGTGCCATATAAATAAAGGATAATAATAATATAAAATATGCATTTAGGTACGCTGCATTCACATAAAAAATGTGTACGCTTCCATCCTAAAAAAATACTCTTAAAAAACATAAAATATTTTATTAACATAAACCATACCTGTCTACGTATTCATCTCCCCGCCCTGCAGGTAGCCAGTGGTCAAGGGTGGGGAAAATGACATCATCATGGCCCCGCCCTCCTGTCATGATGACTCTGTTTGTCCCATCCATTCCACTTAAATCGGAAGCAGAGCCAGCCTTAGGCATAGGCAAACTAGGCAAATGCCTAGGGCATTTGGTATGCTTAGGGGCACCAGCAGCTTCTGCTGATTAAAATGATATGCAGCATGCCTATATTCTGTGTGTGATTGCGGCTGTATCTGCATACGACATACTACATTGCAGTGTATTCCTGGAAATCACTGTAATGTAGCATTTCGCATGCAGATACAGCCACAGTCACACACAGAATATAGGCATGCTGCTTATTATTTTAATCAGCAGAAGCTGCTTGTGCATCCTAGCCACATAGTAATGCAAATAAGATGCATTTTTAGAAACAAAAGGCGCCAGATGTTAGCAAAGCTGCCAGATGACACATGCCAGGCATCTCCTGCAGAACTGGAGGCGGTGCTAGGGGGCACCAGCCAAAATCTTGCCTAGGGCATCATATTGGTTAGGGCCGGCTCTGATCGGAAGTGTCTATGGTGGAGAAAGGTGGCCTCCTCCGTAGGGACTCCCTTAATTTCATGAGACTCACAGACTTTCCTGAAGTATGAATGAAACTCTCCCTGATACCTGCTCTGTGTCTGTGGTGATAACAGAACTAAAAACGTTTAAAAGAAAAAAAAACTTTGTTCTTGATAAAGCATTTTTTTATGATTGAATAATAAAGAATGTAATATTATATATGTAAAAAGTGTTTTAACCATGAGAAATGCAGCAGATGAGACATCGGTTTTCAAGCATGTCTTAGATACAGCGTATATAACTGTGACCTAATATAGTCAAAAGGCAGCAGCATTACAGTGACGAACATGTTATAGTACTGAACACAATGCAATTACAGTTTGGATCCCGTTCAGCAGTTTATTCTGCAAACGGATTCTGTGGCTGGCTGTATTCTAAAATATAGTCTTGCTACATCCCTTGTGCGTATGAATCCACCAGCTACAGAAAACGCCTTGTTTTTGTCTTACTGAATCTTAATATGCAGCTATAGGTTATTCAAGTTCACATCCAACCAGTCCCCACCTGGAGCATTGCGTCCTATTGTGACCTTAGTATAGGGGAAGCTATGGGAAGTATGTGTGCCGAGAGAGGGTTCTACAGCTCCAGATAATATCCTTGTGTTATTTGGCATGTCTTACTTCTGTTTGGCTGGGTTTTACACCAACCTTATCAACAGGAGTTGCTCCTGTCCGGTTCTGAATAAAGTCAAATGCTCATGGGATGAATTAGAAAAACATCATGCAAAGAAAGGTTCACTGTGTTCCACTTTATATCTGTTATATCGCAGCATAAAGTAAATATGGCCAGATATTTCTCACACAGGATGTTTACAGGTGTTTCCTTTTGTAATCCACCCAGAAAATGATATATCCTATGGATATAATAAAACTTAGCATGGAGGATGTGTTCTATAGGCAATTGCCTATTGTTTAGATCATTTAAACGATGCTATATTGGTGCATGTTTCAAAAATGCAGGAAATTCAAAATATGCATTTATGGGTGTAACTGAAACACTGCTACTGCAGATGTCGTGTACTAAAATAATTATTGGGAAATGTTAGAAACTGAGGGGCACATGTATTAAGCCTGGAGAAGTGATAAAGCGGAAGGTGATAACGCAACCAGCCAATCAGCTCCTAACTGTCAAGTTACAGGCTGGGTTTGAAAAATGACAGGTGCTGACTGGCTTATGCGTTATTACCTTCCACTTTATTACTTCTCCAGGCTTAATGCATCTGCCCCTGTCAGTAGCGGATCTTGCCACGGGCAAGCAGGACTGTTGCCCGGGGTGCCGCCTTCTGAAGGGCGCCGGCGCCTTCCAGAGGGCGCCGCACCATGGCAAGATCCGCTACTGCTGTGCCCCCTGCTGCCCGCTGTGTCGCGCGTCTAGTTCCCCTTCGTGTAGAGGACCTTTACTGTGC